>NC_052335.1:11461419-11660352 GCF_016432855.1 Salvelinus namaycush
TGAACAATAAAAATTTGCAGTAAACATTACACTCACAAAAGTTCCAAAAGAATAAGGACATGACAAATGTCATATTATGTGCAAGTAGTTAAAGTACAAAAGGGAAAATATATAAACATAAACATATGTTGTATTTACAATGGTGTTTGTTCTTCATTGGTTGCCCTTTTGTTGTTGCAACAGGTCACATATCTTTCTGCTGTGATGGTACACTGTGGTATTTCACCCAATCGATATGGGTGTTTATCAAAATTGGGTTTGTTTTCAGAATTCTTTGTGAATCTTTGTAATCTGAGGGAAATATGTGTCTCTAATATGGTCATACACTTGGCAGGAGGTTAGGAAGTGCATGTTACGTTCGTCTTGTGGTGAATGAACGGACCAAGGCGCAGCGGGTGATGAATACATAATAATTTATTAAATGAAAGACGAAACACAAATGAACACTAGAACAAACTACAAAACAATAAACGAAGGCAACAGACCTGAAACAAACGAACTTACATATAGACGAAGAACGCACGAACAGGAACAGACTACCTAAAACAAACAAACAAACGAAACAGTCCCATGTGGTATACACAGACACAGGAACAATCACCCACAAACAAACAGTGAGAACAACCTACCTTAATATGGTTCTCAATCAGAGGAAACGTCAAACACCTGCCTCTAATTGAGAACCATACCAGGCAACCCATTAACCCAACATAGAAAACACATAACATAGACTACTCACCCCAACTCACGCCCTGACCAACTAAACACATACAAAACAACAGAAAACAGGTCAGGAACGTGACAGAACCCCCCCCTCAAGGTGCGAACTCCGGGCGCACCCCTAAAACTCAAGGGGAGGGTCTGGGTGGGCATCTGTCCGCGGTGGCGGCTCCGGCGGTGGACGAGGACACCACTCCACCACTGTCTTTGTCCCCCTCCTTAGCGTCCCTTGAGTGGCGACCCTCGCCCCCGACCATGGTCCAGGAACCTTCACAAACGCCCCTCCTAAATAGAGAAGACACCTCAGGACAGAGAGGTAGCTCAGGACAAAGAGGTAGCTCAGGACAAAGAGGTAGCTCAGGACAAAGAGGTAGCTCAGGACAGAGAGATCGCTCCGGACAGAGAGGTAGCTTAGGACAGAGGGACAACTCTGGACTACTGGCAGCTCCGGACTGAGTGGCAGCTCCGGACTGAGTGGCAGCTCCGGACTGAGTGGCAGCTCCGGACTGAGTGGCAGCTCCGGACTGTAGGGCAGCTCCGGACTGTAGGGCAGCTCCGGACTGCAGGGCAGCTCATGACTGCAGGGCAGCTCATGACTGCAGGGCAGCTCATGACTGCAGGGCAGCTCATGACTGGAAGGCAGCTCATGACTGGAAGGCAGCTCATGACTGGAAGGCAGCTCATGACTGGAATGCAGCTCATGACTGGAGGGCAGCTCATGACTGGAGGGCAGCTCATGACTGGCTGGCGGCTCTGGCAGCTCCTGACTGGCTGGCGGCTCTGGCAGCTCCTGACTGGCTGGCGGCTCTGGCAGCTCCTGACTGGCTGGCGGCTCTGGCAGCTCCTGACTGGCTGGCGGCTCTAATGGCTCGGGACAGACGGGCGGCTCTAATGGCTCGGGACAGACGGGCGGCTCTAATGGCTCGTGGCAGACGGATGGCTCAGAAGGCGCTGGGCAGACGGATGGCTCAGACGGCGCTGGGCAGACAGATGGCTCAGACGGCGCTGGGCAGACAGATGGCTCAGACGGCGCTGGGCAGACGGATGGCTCAGACGGCGCTGGGCAGACAGATGGCTCAGACGATGCTGGGCAGACGAGCAGTGCAGGCGGCGTTGGGCAGACGGCCGACTCTGACCTGCTGAGGCGCACAGTATGCCTGGTGCGTGGTGCCGGAACAGGTGGTACCGGACTGGAGACACGCACCTCAAGGCTAGTGCGGGGAGCAGGAACAGGGCACACTGGACTCTCGATGCGCACTATAGGCCTGGTGCGTGGTACCGGCACTGGTGGTACCGGGCTGAGGGCACGCACCTTAGGGCGAGTACGGGGAGAAGGAACAGTGCGTACAGGGCTCTGGAGACGCACAGGAAGCTTGATGCGTGGTGCCGGAACTGGTGGTACGGGCTGGAGACACGCACCATAGGGCTAGTGCGTGGAGGAGGAACAGGGCTCTGGAGACGCACAGGAGGCTTGGTGCGTGGTGCCGGAACTGGAGGTACTGGGCTGGGGCGGGAAGGTGGCGCCGGATATACCGGACCGTGCAGGCGTACTGGCTCCCTTGAGCACTGAGCCTGCCCAACCTTACCTGGTTGAATGCTCCCCGTAGCCTGTCCAGTGCGGGGAGGTGGAATAACCCGCACTGGGCTGTGTTGGCGAACCGGGGACACCATGCGTAAGGCTGGTGCCATGTACACCGGCCCGAGGAGACGTACTGGAGGCCAGATATGTAGAGCCGGCTTCATGGCACTTGGCTCAATGCTCACTCTAGCCCGCCCAGTGCGGGGAGGTGGAATAACCCGCACCGGGCTATGCACCCGTACAGGAGACACCGTGCGCTCTTCCGCATAACACGGTGTCTGCCCGTACTCCCGCTCTCCACGGTAAGCATGGGAAGTGGGCGCAGGTTTCCTACCTGCCCTCGCCACACTACCCTTTAGCCCCCCCCCAAGAAATTTTTGGGTGAGCCTCTCGGGCTTCCGTGCTAGACGCGTCCCCTCATAACGCCGGTTCCTCTCTCCGGTTGCCTCCGCTCTCCGAGCTGCCTCCAGCTGTTCCCATGGGAGGCGATCCTTTCCAGCCAGGATCTCCTCCCATGTGTAGCAACCCTTGCCGTTCAAAACATCCTCCCATGTCCATTCCTCCTTCGTGCGCTGTTGCTCTCTCCCGTTACACCGCTGCTTGATCCTTTGTTGGTGGGTGATTCACGCCCTGACCAACTAAACACATACAAAACAACAGAAAACAGGTCAGGAACGTGACAGTGCAGCTCAGTTTCTACCTCGTTTTGTGGGCAGTGTGCACATAGCCTGTCTTCTCTTGAGAGCCAGGTCTGCCTACGGCGGCCTTTCTCAATAGCAAGGCTATGCTCACTGAGTCTGTACATAGTCAAAGCTTTCCTTAAGTTTGGGTCAGTCACAGTGGTCAGGTATTCTGCCACTGTGTATTCTCTGTTTAGGGCCAAATAGCATTCTAGTTTGCTCTGTTTTTTTGTAAATTTTTTCCAATATGTCAAGTAATTATCTTTTTGTTTTCTCATGATTTGGTTGGGTCTAATTGTGTTGCTGTCCTGGGGCTCTGTGGGGTCTGTTTGTGTTTGTGAACAGAGCCCCAGGACCAGCTTGCTTAGGGGACTCTTCTCCAAGTTCATCTCTCTGTAGGTGATGTCTTTCTTAGGGAAGGTTTGGGAATCGCTTCCCTTTAGGTGGTTGTAGAATTTAACGGCTAATTTTCATAATTAGCGGGTATCAGTCTAATTCTATTCTGCATGCATTATTTGGTGTTTTACGTTATACACAGAGGATATTTTTGCAGAATTCTGCATGCAGAGTCTCAATTTGGTGTTTGTCACATTTTGTAAATTCTTGGTTGGTGAGCGGACCCCAGACCTCACAACCATAAATGGCAATGGGTTCTATAACTGATTCAAGTACTTTTAACTGATATGTCGAATTTTATGTTCCTTTTGATGGTATAGAAGGCCCTTCTTGCCTTGTCCCTCAGCTCATTCACAGCTTTGCTGAAGTTATCTGTGGCGCTGATGTTTAGGCCAAGGTATGTATAGTTTTTTGTGTGCTCTAGGGCACCAGTGTCTAGATGGAATTTGTATTTGTGGTCCTGGCACCTGGACCTTTTTTGGAACACCATTATTTTTGTCTTACTCAGATTTACTGTCAGGGCCCAGGTCTGACAGAATCTGTGCAGAAGATCTAGGTGCTGCTGTAGGCCCTCCTTGGTTGGGGACAGAAGCACCAGATCATCAGCAGACAGTAGACATTTGACTTCAGATTCTAGTGGGGTGAGGCCGGGTGCTGCAGACTGTTCTAGTGCCCTCGCCAATGATATATATATACATATATATATATATATATATATATATATATATATATATATATATATATATATGTTGAAGAGGGTGGGGCTTAAGCTGCGTCCCTGTCTCACCCCACGGCCCTGTGGAAAGAAATGTGTGTTTTTTGCCAATTTTAACTGCACACTTGTTGTTTGTGTACATGGATTTTATAATCTCTCTCTCTCTCACTCGTTGTTTGTCACTCTCTCTCTATCCCTTCCCCCTCTCCCTCTCCCTCTCTCTCCTCTCTCTCTCTTCAGTCCTCCACTATGGCCAGGGAGTCCCTTCTTAAGAAAGAACGGTGGAGTTATCTTACAAGGTAGGCTACCTTTCTGCATCGCTGTGTCTTGTTTGTGTGTCTGTCTTAATCTCTCTCTCTCTTTCACCCTCTCTCTCTCTCTGCTCGGATGCCAACTCCTGAGTTCTGAATTATTTTTTAGAAGGCACCTTGAGAATACCAAGTGCTGCATCCTGACACTTGGCAACATTTCAGAGGATGCTTCTGTTTGACAGGGCGTGTTTGAAAGTTAAAAAAAACTCTGCTCTGATCTGAAGCTCGGGAAGGCATCATGTGATTTTTTTCACCTCCACTTTAGCTTTCCATAACTCTCTCTCACCCTCCCTCTCTCTCTCGTCACTTTTCCTCTCTCATCACTTTCGCTCTCTCCCCTCACTTTATCTCCCTCTCTCCTCTGACATCCTCCATCCCTGTCTCCCTCGCTCTCCCTCTTCCTCTCCCCCTCTCTTTTCTCCCTGGTGGGCTGGCTGGCAGTTTAAATGGACATTCAATCCCAATCAGAGTGCACTCTGGGAGTGCGGTGGGCCAGCGGTGCTCTAAATGGGGGAAATGGATACATTAGGCGTCTGGGCCGTGTCCTCCATCCTCTCCATCGCCACTCCTTGGCTCTGATAATGGAGTAATGGTCAAGGAGCCGGCGTGGAAAGCATCTGAGGGGCCCGGCCTCCCTACAGATCTGCCTGTGACTGATGGGTCCGGTGGGAGGGAGGGAAGGAGAGAGGGAGGGGTAGAGAGGAGAGAGAAAAGGGGAGAGGGAGAACATTGATCATTACTCCATTATCAAAAAGGTGGGATAGGTGGGTAGATAGTGGACAGAGAGAGTGAGGGAGGGGGGAGAGGTGGGAGGTAGGAGAGAGGAGTGGAGGAAGAGAGAGGGATAGAGGGAGGGAAGGAGGGAGAGATGGGGAGAGGGAGGAGGATGGATGAGGGAGAGAGGTGGGAGAGAGGGAGGGAGAGAGGAATGGAAGGAGGGAGAGGGATGGATGGAAGGAGAGAGAGGGGGAGAGAGGAATGGAAGGAGGGAGAGGGAGGGAGGAATGGAGGGAAAGAGGGAGGAGGAGGGAGGGGAGAGAGGTGGGAGAGAGGGAGGGAGATAGGAATGGAGAGAGAAAGGAAGGGAGGGAGGGAGAGAGCGAAGGGAATGGAGAGAGAGGGATGGAGAAACAGGGAGGGAGAGAGAGAAGGTTGGATGGAGAAAGAAAGAGAGAGGTAGTATACAGTAGGTGGGTAGAGAGTGGACAGATAGCCACTATTAATTCAATTCATTTGAAGAAGATTTATCGGCATGGAAAGTGTAAGAACGTACATTACTCTACTAGCTCACTATCCCAGTCCCACAGCCCACAGCCTTGGTCTACTCTAAGCTGTGCTGAGTTGAAACACAGCGGAAACTGTCTACATGCTGATGCTGTATCTTCCACGATGCTAGCCCTGGTTTCCACAATGCTAGCCCTGGTTTCCACGATGCTAGCCCTGGTTTCCACGATGCTAGCCCTGGTTTCCACGATGCTAGCCCTGGTTTCCACGATGCTAGCCCTGGTTTCCACGATGCTAGCCCTGGTTTCCCCATGCTAGCCCTGGTTTCCACGATGCTAGCCCTGGTTTCCCCATGCTAGCCCTGGTTTCCCCATGCTAGCCCTGAAACGGTTGCTTTCTCAAGGTCTGCTGGGAATGACCTTTAACCCTGAGCTCTGGACACTGCGTCTGAACCCTCCGGTTACAAGCTTGATGTAGTCATAGCGTGCTAGGAATATGGGGCCAAATACTAAACTTTTGACTACTTTAATACACATCTGAATTTGTACTAATACGTTTGGTCCCCTACAATGGGGGGACTACAGTATGCATTAAAGGTGCTGCAATATCTAAACGGTTCACCCGATATGGATGATACCCTCAAATTAAAGCTGACATTCTGCACTTTAACAACAACATAATGGTCACTGTCCCGATACTTTAAGAGCTCACTGTATATATTCTCTCTGTATCGCCAGGGTGTAGAGACAATGTGAGCCGTGTTTTCTCCCAGCTTCTCAGCAGCATATGTCTCAGGCTTTATACCTGCAGAGACGGCATGCCTCCGAAGTTGGAAGACATGAGTCACCGCTATACATAGCATGGCTGCATGGGAGACTAAGCGGGGGAGAGAGAGAGAGAGAGACAGGGACAGGGAAATAAAGGGAAAGGAGAGAGAGGGAGCGAGCAACAGAGAGAGAGAGAGAGATAAAAAGGAAAGAGGGACAGAAAGCAAGTAAGCAAGCAAATGAAAAGACCTACAGAAAGAGGGAAACATTTTGTATAAATGGATAGGAAAGATAGACAGGGAAACAGAGAGAGAGAGAGAGTCAGTGGACAAATCGAACAGAGTTGCCTGTGGATCCAGGCAGGGCCAGGGTTAGATTAGGCAGAGCTGGGCTAGGGCCAGCCAGGGTTAGATTAGGCAGAGCTGGGCTAGGGCCAGGCCAGGGTTAGATTAGGCAGAGCTGGGCTAGGGCCAGGCCAGGGTTAGATTAGGCAGAGCTGGGCTAGGGCCAGCCAGGGTTAGATTAGGCAGAGCTGGGCTAGGGCCAGGCCAGGGTTAGATTAGGCAGAGCTGGGCTAGGGCCAGGCCAGGGTTAGATTAGGCAGAGCTGGGCTAGGGCCAGGCCAGGGTTAGATTAGGCAGAGCTGGGCTAGGGCCAGCCAGGGTTAGATTAGGCAGAGCTGGGCCAGGCCAGGGTTAGATTAGGCAGCGCTGGGCTAGGGCCAGGTCAGGGTTAGATTAGGCAGAGCTGGGCTAGGGCCAGGCCAGGGTTAGATTAGGCAGAGCTGGGCCAGGCCAGGGTAGAGTGTGCAGTGTGTCTATGGGGTAAACAGGGTCATCTCTTAGCTGTGTGCTCTGCCTCTGAGGCTGTGTTGAACACAGAGAGGTATTTCCTGCCTCCTCCGCTGAAGCATGATCTACCGCTCTGTGGCATGTGGAATGGGAGCCGTCTCCACGGCAACGGAAAGCCCTCCCTGCCGCCGGAGCGAGAGAGAGACCCAAAAGGGGGAGGGAGAAAGCAGAGGGGGATGTTGACCCAGAAAGACCAAGCAGTAGCACACACATTGACACACACAAAGATAGTCTTGTGAACACTTTCACTCACACACACACACACACACACACACACACACACACACACACACACACACACACACACACACACACACACACACACACACACACACACACACACACACACACACACACACACACACACACACACACACACACACAGCAAGTGATCAAGATTACAATGGAGATAGTTTGCAGACAGGCAGGGACTTACTTATAAGGATAACAGGAGCAGCCCTAAAGATATCAGGGTCAGCCAATAGAGTCAATAGGATTAACATGGATAATGGATGTGGGCTAACAGTTAGGGGCTAATAGGCAAAACCCTATAGGTACAGTACAACAGAGACACTCTTTTACGGTACATAATGCATGCATATTGCACATAGGCCTACTTAGTCCTAAAATGGCAGACGACAGCTACTGTGATGATAGGGCCAAATGTGTGAGTTCACATGCTTTCTAAAAAAGAAAAAAAGAAGTCGCAGACAAAAGCAAATGGTGGTCATCATTTCTGAAAAGCACACTGACCCCAGAGATCCAGAGAGAGTCGTGGATGACAGCTGTTTTACTGAGCTGAACTGGGGCGTCTGTCGTGAGCCGAGCTGAGCAGCCAGCCTCGAATGACTGGAGCCCTGGCTCACACACTTCCTCTTACCCTCTATCGTTCCCTCTGTATATTTCTCTCTACCCCTCTTTATTTAAATACCTATCGTTGTCTCTCTCTCTCTGTTTTCTCTTTCTCTTCCTATTTTCCTCTCTCCCACTCCCCTCTCTCTCCCTTTCGCTCTCTCTCTTCCTCTCTCCCTCCATCGATCCTCTCACTAAAGAAAGCCAGTGCTGTGTAAGTTAGGCAGAACGGAACACAGTGTACTAGCCATGCTTCCCACGTGGTCGCGGTATACTGTACATAGAAACACACACACACAATATCCCCCATCCCCCACCCTCTTGACAAGGTCTAGGTGTTGGATTAAATACGTTTTCTTTTTTACAACCAAATCTCGATTTTTGTTGTAAATGGCATGTTGTAGAAGTGTCCAGACACCTTTTTTGGTGATCTCACATTTTTGAGAAACTTACCCGAAACGGCAAACTTCCTGAAAAAACATGAGCAAAGGCTCCAAAAACATCCAAACACATCCTCTTAAGAAACAACACAGCGCTCAGCATAGTGATGAAGGTCTGTTAGTGATGCATGTTTCAACACATGAAATTGTGTCATTCCGAACTTTGTACGCAACGTTCTATTTCATTTTGATGCGACTCGAGCGATACCTCGTCGTCCATTCTACAGGTAACTGCCATAACAAAAGAATCACTGGAGTAAATGAGGGATACAAAGTGTATTGAAAGCATGGCTGCTTCCAAACAGGAAGTTCCAGACACTTGTAGAATCTATGCCACGGTGCATTGAATCTGTTCTGGGTCGTGGTGGCCCAAACACCCTATTAAGACACTATGTTGACGTTTTGGTAGTTACCTGTAGCAGCAGGCGACACATATAACGGAACAGCTGGGTGGGGGAAATGGCTCGAGTTGCGCAAAACGGTATATAACATTGTGGATAATGTTCCCGAATGACACAATTTCATGTGTACAACATTTAAAAAGATACGCATCACTATACTGGGAGCTTTGCCGTTTCTAAAAGGACATATTTGGGTGTTTTTGGAGCCTTTGCTCATGTTTTTGCAGGGCCCCCATACTACACAATGAGGATGAGGAAGGGATTTGCTGTTTGGGGTAAGTTTCTCAAAAACATGTGAAATCACAATAAAGGTGTCTGGAGCCATTTCCATCAAAAGTAGAGATTGGTTGTAAAAAAGAAAACTTCTCCTTTAAGGTCACTACAATGCCTTATGATGCAGACATTATTTCATATTTTATTTCCCTGACGTCTCCTTGAGATCTTAACAATTAAACTGCTTTTTGTTGTGTTCTGTATATATATATATATATATATATATATATATATATATATGCATGTGTATTTGTGTGCATTTCTGTGTGTGTACATACAGAAATGTGTGTTTTATGCTGTTTTTGGTGTGAATTTGTTCGTATGTATCTCTATGTAAGTCCTTATGTCTGCTCCTCTCTCTGTAGTTCCTCAAGGCGTGATCCAAAATGGGGCCCGCATCAGGAGCCAGGGTCTGTTTCCTGTCATCCGACCCCTACCCATATGCTCCGTGGGAAGCAGGACCACTGCGATAAGGTCAGTGAAACTGTCAATGATCACTCGGCTGGTTATGACGTAGAATTTTACCTGGATAATACACACACCTCGACACCAAACTGTATTTTTCCACCATTTACATAATCGCACGTCAATTTGTTTATTGTACTCAAAACTGGAACCTTCACACAAAGGTGTAGTACAGTACTACATGCTCCTATTGAGTTCAGACGCAGATTGCATCCTAAATGGCACCCTATTCCCTACATAGTGCACTACTACCCATGGGCCCTGGTCAAAAGTAGGGCACTATGTAGGGAATAGGGTGCCATTTGGGAGTCATTGCCCAAACAGGTGTGTTTATACAGCCTTCACAATGGTTTATTCCTGTGAAGAGCCTCGTGATTCAGAGAAGATTTAGGAACAGGCCTGGACCTGCTCATCCATCAAGGTAGCATGAGAGAATGAAGGTACACACACACACACACACACACACACACACACACACACACACACACACACACACACACACACACACACACACACACACACACACACACACACACACACACACACACACACACACACACACACACACACACATACACGCCATGTCATGAATTAAACATCCCCACAGGCAAGGCAGCAGCTCACATAAGGTATGCACTGAATATTTGATCATATAAAAGAGGGTATGTCCTTCCCATGAGATAGTAATATGCCAACAGACTGTCCTGCTAAAAGAAAACAACGTTTGATCTGAGGGAGGGTGTGGCGTGGGCGGACAGCGGGACTATTTTGGATTTATAGGATGGCGTGGTGCTCTGATCCGCTTTTATGGTATATAAAATCAAATCAAAGTTTATTTGTCACGTGCGCCGAATACAACAGGTGTTGTATACCTTATAGTGAAATGCTTACTTACAGGCTTTAACCAATAGTGCAAAAAGAGGTGTTAGGTGAACAATAGGTAAGTAAAGAAATAAAACAAGAGTAAAAAGACAGGCTATATACAGTAGCGAGGCTATAAAAGTAGCGAGGCTACATACAGACACCGGTTAGTCAGGCTGATTGAGGTAGAATGTAAGTGTGATATGGATAAAGTGACTATGCATATATGATGAACAGAGAGTAGCAGTAGCGTAAAAGAGGGGTTGGCGGGTGGTGGGTGGGACACAATGCAGATAGCCCGGTTAGCCAATGTGTGGGAGCACTAGTTGGTCGGCCCAATTGAGGTAGTATGTACATGAATGTATAGTTAAAGTGACTATGCTTATATGATAAACAGAGAGTAGCATCAGCGTAAAAAGAGGGTTTGGGGGGGTTGGGGGGGGCACACAATGCAAATAGTCCGGGTAGCCATTTGATTACCTGTTCAGGAGTCTTATGGCTTGGGGGTAAAAACTGTTGAGAAGCATTTTGGTCCTAGACTTGGCACTCTGGTACCGCTTGCCATGCGGTAGTTGAGAGAACAGTCTATGACTGGGGTGGCTGGGGTCTTTGACAATTTTTAGGGCCTTCCTCTGACACCGCCTGGTGTAGAGGTCCTGGATGGCAGGCAGCTTAGCCCCAGTGATGTACTGGGCCGTACGCACTACCCTCTGTAGTGCCTTGCGGTCAGAGGCCGAGCAATTGCCATACCAGGCAGTGATGCAACCAGTCAGGATGCTCTCGATGTTGCAGCTGTAGAACCTTTTGAGGATCTCAGGACCCATGCCAAATCGTTTTACTTTCCTGAGGGAGAATAGGTTTTGTTGTGCCCTCTTCACGACTGTCTTGGTGTGTTTGGACCATTCTCGTTTGTTGTTGATGTGGACACCGAGGAACTTGAAACTCTCAACCTGCTCCACTACAGCCCCGTCGATGAGAATGGAGGCGTGCTCGGTCCTCCTTTTCCTGTAGTCCACACAGTAACAAATATGTGTTTGAAAAATGTCAACCCAAATGTGACTACTTATCAAAGGTATGAGTTTACATATGCAGTAGCCGTGTGTCTGATGATACTATGGTGCAGCCAAAAGCCTGGCGCACAGGGCTAGACATGCACTACAGTCTGTAGAAACAGTAGACAAGTGTGATGTATGTCAACAGTGACTGTAGCCTGTCCCCTTTGTGAACTGTATGGGCTCTGGTCAAAAGTAGTGCACTGTATAGGGAACAGGGTGCCATTTGGGACGCGTCCTAAATGTAGTCTGTTCACATTAAGAGTAACTGTAGCCCTCTGATCCCCTGTGTGTCTCTCCAGGTCAGCTCTGGGGGACTACCTGACCCAAGGCAACATCGGCCACCCCTGTGACTCTCCCTCCCCCCCTCCCAGTGACGACCTCCAGGAGGACCACAACTACAGCACCGCCAAATCCCCCAGCATGCCCTGCTCTTCCCAGGGGCCCTCCACGTTAGACGACGACGATGACATCATCGCGGTGGAGGTCGGCGTCCACCGAGAGGTCAAATCGGAACCTCAAGAAGTCCCGCTGGACTCTGCCTCTGTCTCCTTCCTCTCCCAGCATGCCCGGCGACGGGGCCTGCCCTGGACGAAAAACCGCCTGCGGGCCCTGGGCGACACGCTGCCGCTGAAAAAGCGCCGTTCAGCAGCGGCAGCGGTGGAGAAGCCACCGTCGGAGAGCGATGACGAGGAGATGAAGGAGGCGGCGGGGTCGTTGCTTCACCTGGCGGGCGTCAGGGCGTGTCTCAACAACATCACTAACCGCGCCGCCAAGGCTGCTCAGAAGGAGAAGGAGCAGAAAGAGGCCCTAAGGAACTAACTAAGGCCTACACATCTGGTCTGCACACCAACCGCCAAGACCTAGAAACTAATAGCTAAGACACACTGCAAAGACCAACGTCGAAAAGCAGCGGGTGGCCGCAGAGTGTTGCGGGGTGTGTTAGCCAACACTTGCTGGGTGTGGACGAACGGTGGAGATTCAACATGTAGAATTGTCGGGAATGAACAGAAAACGACAGCAGATATTCTGGTCAGAGGCGATAGGATGGCCACCCGCTGCTTTTAACAGTTGGTTGTCACTGTGTATTTTGTCTCTAATGCCTGATTCCCACTATAGAGCCGACCCTAACTGTAGCCTATACTGCGCTGGCTCGGATATATTCTTTTCAGATTTAGCTTTCCAGCATGGTTCCAGCAGCAGTTATGGTGGATGCGTAACCAGGCCAGCCCAGTACAGCTTGGTTTGGCATCAGTAGTGTGAAAAGGGTATATGGCCAGGCCTGAGCGCAGATAGACCTACAGTTGGACTACACACCAGGTCTACACACCGACCAACCAACCAACCACCAACAGGCCAAGAGATAACGTTATTAAGCATTAGTCTCAATAGACACTACTCCATCTCTCTCTCTTTAACCTTTAACCTCTATCTCTCCTCCGGGGGCATTAGGAGAATCCTACTTATTTATGGCAATATCAAAAATCTGTTTCTACTATACGTTTCCTATATGTTTCAACACTAACTCTGATGGGTAATTGATTCTCACGTGTCTCTGTTGATGTTTTTATGTTGTGTAAAGGGGATGCAAGCCATAGAAAAACACATTTTTGTCACTAATTAGGGAAATACATGCTAAAAATAGAATCATTGAGGAGAATAGCTGAGCGTTTTGTGTCATCTGTAACTTGTCAGAAGTGTATCTGTGAATTTGTAGCAATCTTCCAGTAATGTAAGCCAGGAAGTTGAGCCAATGATACTAACAGATTGAAAACTGTTAAAACTTGCTGCTCACACACGTCATCCTACGCCCATGAGCACAAAATGTAAGACTGTGCCAAAGACGAGCGACCAGGTTGCTTCAATGTAGCCAATCTGACAGCTTACAAAGACAAACATAAAAGGCATAGCAACATCAGAAGACCTGTAGAGAAGAGATAGGAGAACACCGTAAATGTCTCAATAATTGTAAAATCTATTCTTAAAGAATCATGCACTTATTTCTTTTTATTACGGTGATTTCTATCACCAATAGTAAAAGCATCATTGAGAATGGGCATGATTCCTTTAAGATCACTCCTTAGTATTTAAGCATAGTTAGATCTATACTGTTAATATACTGTTCAATTTTTGGTGCCATGGTGATGACTTAGTGCTGGGTCAGAGGCAATATACTGTATCTCATCTATCTTGTTCTTGTTTCTCAGCTGCGTTTGAAATGTCCTCCTATTCCCTTTTTAGTGCACTACTTTGACCAGAACCTCATGGATCTGGTCAAAAGTAGTGTGCTATGGGTTCATGGGCTCTGGACAAAAGTAGTGTGCTATGGGTTCATGGGCTCTGGACAAAAGGAGTGCACTATATCGGGAATAGGGTGCCATTTCAGACATACAGTAGCCTAGACGTCCCTGAAACTCTTCCAGTATTCCTCTTCCACAAACGTGAACGCCGGTTTAAATATAACCCATGCTACGACACCTGCCTATCATTTCTACAGACTCAGAAAACTATATACATAAACTGTGGATTCGTTGTTGTTTCTTGCAATTCTGTTTGTATTGCTTCCCCTTCTTCCTCTACCCTCATAAAAGTATAAGCAATTTGTCCAGTCTGGACAACTCTGTAAAAAGGTTAGAAAATATTTTATTTTTCCTTTCTTAATTGAAGCAATTTGACCTGCAGGACTTTCTCAGTTATATTGCATGGGTGCTTGTAAATAAGATGCAAAAGTAAATCTTTTTTTATTCAAAGATCATGTAAGATAAACAATGTATTTAGCATGAAGCATGACTTATTTTCATATAAACTTAGATCCTAGAAGAGAAAACAAAGGTTTTGCCGCCAATTCTTATACACTCAATTTTATTTAATTTTATTTCGATTTAATTTTTTTAAATTGATATTGTATTTCTTCAGATGAGCTGGGTTTTAATGACATATCTTCTTCAGGGAGACATTTTATGGGGAAATCACTCTGCAATTATGAGGCCCGGCTACTCTGGGCTTTATGTATAACAGACCTGGGTTCAAAAACTATTTGAAATTATTTCAAATAATTGAATATGTGCTTAATTGAGCTTGCCTGTTGCAATGCAACCAATAGTAAAGTCCCAAAAGTGCAAACCCCACTCACCTGGCACCCCAGCAAGGCTAAAGCAAACTGTAAAATTATTTGAAAGGTTTCAAATAGTATTTGAACCCAGTCTGTTAGCTCTACGGCTAGATGGATCAACTGAAAAGCCTCTAGTATGGCCTTCAGTCTTCTTCTGCCTCTTAAACAATAAATGTGTCAGTGTTCTAGTGTTATTCAGAATATATCAATAGTGTGTGAGTGTGTGTGTCCAACAACCATACACCCTTTAACATTGTGCCTGCCCTCCAGACTTAATTGTATTCCGATGTCTTTAACTGACATGTTTTCATATTGAACAGCAAATATTTCTTTATTTCTGAAAGTGTTCTCTCATTTTGTTTTGTAAATGTGTTACCATTGGGTCCTAGTTTTCTCCTCCCTGGCAGACACTTCCCTGTAAATGGACGGAGTATATGGACCTGTTTGACATGGAATTTAGAATTTGTCAGAATGTTCCACCGTTCAACTGGCTCCAACTAGTACAGCCAAACTGTTTGTTGAAAGTTACCATACCGTGAACTGACTGAGGATGTATGTACATAGAGTGGAGTTACTGTACATGATGAACACGTTTCTGTACAAACAGCAGAGGTAATTAGGGGTTAGAAAGAGGTTATGTGCAGACAGTAGGGAGAGGCCGAGTCAGAGAGAGCCAGACATTGGTTTGGGTTTATGGGAAAGACTGAGAGTGACTGACAGCTAGACTGGGAGTTAGACAAGCAAATGACAGCAGAGTTCCATTGTCATAGTATTCTATCAACTTTGATACGGAACACTGACTATTCTATTCAATTCAATGTGTTTCTTCTATCAATGTTGACATGAAATAGACTCACTCCCTGTATACCTCACTGCCATCTCCACTTCCTCTCTTGACACTAGAGAAGTGTTATTGTGTTACAGGTCAAGCCCTCTGTGTTATTTGCAGTAGGAAGTCAGTGAACTGGTGACTAATAGTAGAGTCTGCCGTGGCAAGTCAAGGAGAATGTGTTGCTTAAGTAACCACCATCTCCTCCAGTGACTCACATGGTGACTGTGTCCCAAATGGCACTACTTTTGACCAGAGCTAATAGGGCTCTGTTCAAAAATTCTGCACTATATAGGGAATAGGATGCCATTTCGGACACTTCCAGTGACATGCAGGGAAGGAAGGTGAAGTTATGACCATATAAGGGTCTGCTTGACTAATAGAACGATACCGGGAAATAGGACTGAGTAATTTAATGCAAATGGAAGAAAAAGAAGAAACTATCACTGCCTGAAAAGCCCTCGAATGAGAAACAAATGTGCTTATTTTATTTTAATTCAAACCTGCCAAACTAAACCATGCTCAGTGTGCATCCCAAATGGCAACTCATTCCCTATATAGTGCACTTTTCTTTCAAAAGTAGTGCATTATAAAGAGAATAGGGTGCCATTTGGGACTCACAAGGCCAGCCTGCCAGCCAGTCCGCCATTTTGTTTTCTATTAATGTTTTTTTTTGTGTGTGTGTTTGTTTACTCTGACAAGACGTTACAATACTGCCACGTTAATGACTATTTGAGAAGGGTCAGAAAGCCATAGAATAGAGATGTCAAACGCAAACGATTATGTTGCTCTATGAGAAGAATCGATGTAATGCAGAGTGCACCCAGCTTGGTTGGTTTTCCAATGAATGTTTGATTATTTCCTTGTTGTGCAATCACATTGCCAAAGAACGATTTCAAACGATTTCATCGATTTCATTCATGTAAATATCACGTTGTCCAATACCGTGGCAAAAAAAAAGTAGAAATGTTGTTTTTTCTTTTCAATTTTTCTGAAACCTTCAATAATGTTTATGTGGTGTATTGTCTTCCAGTTGCAATGATTAAAGTTGACCTGAACTCAACTCCTGTGCTTGAAAGAGACCATGCAATAATTACATTCAATTGAATTGAATTGGGTTAAAACATTGCACATTGTATTCCCAGAGGACAGCGCTTCAAAAGTATTAATTAAAGCACTTGGTCCTCAATAGTAAAAACAAGTAAAAAAATCTAATGGTTAAAAGACAAAGATTACAAAACAACAACATTACATTCATATTAGTGAAGAAAACTGTCACCATCCATTGCACCTCATCCCTAATCTTAAAAAACAAACAAAGCATGTAATATCCATGTTATTCACATCAACCCAAATCAGCCCACACAGACCAATAAAAACTAAACATATTCTCTGTTACAGAAGTGCATCAGAAAAGCAAGCAAATGCTTGAAAGCTCGGTTGAACCCTTCGCATAAGTAAATTGATCATTAGGTTATTGAGACCAGTGCCTGTGATTGGCTCTTAAGACTGGCCCCTGTTATTGACCTCATATGTTCACATTAACAAGGCTCAGAACATAGCAAGACTTTTTTCAACCTGTTACTTAACTATTCATTCACTTCCTGTAATCATTAAAGTCCAATACTTTTGATTAAGTGTCAGCGGTGTGCCATCAGTGTTTTACTCCCAGTCAGGGCTATAGCTCCTTCTTGTCACTCAGTCAATCTGATGGTTGCCATGATGGAGCCATGTGGCAGAGGGAAGGAAGGCCATTCATAATTAAAGCCAAAGACTACAGGCTTAATCACCAGCCACTGCCTCCCCGCGCAGCACAGCACAGCACAGCGCGCCACATATCCCTCCACCATGCGCTACAACTGCATGGAGCCAGTCTCTGTTGCTATGCAACTGCAGCAAAGAAAGTGCAAGTATATTCTGTACATCTTTAAGGGGCATCTTTCCACTGACCCAGTTGCCTGAGACTCCAAAAAAATGTCTTAACACGCCATTATGTCTGTCTGCTATGTTTTAGTCCTTTTGGAAGATGTCCTTCACCACTTTTACAAGGGACGTTTTTGAAATGTCAGTTCATCTTCAAGACTTTGTCTGTGTAACGTGACATGTATGAGCAGTAAATATTAAAAGAAATATCCACAAATATGAGGGCTCTTTACCCACTGAAACGGATGAAATAAATGAATCCATGGTATTCAGGGGCCAGTCTTGTAGGAGAGGAGAATATGTGTGAGGTGAGTCAGACACAGTAGACTTTACATTGAAATGCTTACTTATGAGCCTTTTCCCAACAACGCAGAGTTAAAAAGTAAGAAAATTTCAAAATAAAAATAGAAAACAGTAACACAATAAATACCAATAATGAGGCTATATAAAAGGAGTACCGGTAACGAGTCAATGTGCAGGGGTACAAGGTAGTTGAGGTAATTACAGTTTGTACATGTAGGTAGGGGTAAAAGTGACTACGCAATCAGGATAGATAATAAACAGAATAGCAGTAGCGTATGTGGAGAGTAAAAGTCAAATCAAATCCAATTGTATTTGTCACATGCGCCAAATACAACAGGTATAAACCTTACAGTGAAATGCTTACTTACAAGCCCTTAACCAACAATGTGGTTTTAAGAAAAATGCAAATAGTAGCTATTCGGGAGTCTTATGGCTTGGGGGTAGAAGCTGTTGGAAAGCCTTTTGGACCTAGACTTGGTGCTCCGGTACCGCTTGCCGTGCGGTAGCAGAGAGAACAGTCTATGGCTTGGAAAGGAAAGTGTGTGTTTGTGGCGTCAATACGCATGTGTGGTTTGTGAGCCTATGTAATGTATGTGTGTGTGTGTGTGTGTGTGTGTGTGTGTGTGTGTGTGTGTGTGTGTGTGTGTGTGTGTGTGTGTGTGTGTGTGTGTGTGTGTGTGTGTGTGTGTGTGTTGGAGTGTCAGTGTAAGTAGTTGTGAGTGTGTGGGCATAGTCCAATGAGTGTGCATAGAGGCAGTGTAAGTGAGTAAGTGCAACAAAGGATCAATACTAATACTAATAGTCCGGGTGGCCATTTGAATAACTGTTCAGCAGTCTTATGGTTTGGGGGTAGAAGCTGTTCAGGTGCTTTTTGGTCCCAGACTGGTGCACCGGTAATGCTTGCCGTGCGTTTCCAGAGTGAACAGTCTATGGCTTGGGTGGCTGAGGTCTTTGACAATTTTCCGGCCTTCTGACACCGCCTGTTATAGAGGTCCTGGGTGGCAGGGAGCTCAGCCCAAGTGATGTACTGGGCTGTCCGATACCACCCTCTGAAGGACAGGCTCATGGTAATGGCTGGAACAGAATTGGTGGAACGGTATAAAATATGATGCCATTCCAATTGCTCCGTTCCAGCCATTATTATGAGCCCGTCCTCTCTCAGCAGCCTCCTGTGGAGTCAGGGTGCAGTATAAGTACTATAACTGCATTATGCTGCAAAAACTGCAACCAGAATAACGCATCGTTTTTACTGCGTCCAAAATACCACAGTTGACTGCAGTTACTGCACTTTTACTGCCGTTTCAAAACTGCTATCTTTCTTTGTAAGAGTTCTGCTCTTCATGGTCCAGATCATCCAGATTTACTAAATGTCAATTGAGACAGGTTTCCATGGAGACTGTAGAAAGTAGAGTTAAGGCTCTTTGTTAGCCTGCATTTATTCCATGCCGTTATGCTTTTGGAGAATTTTCCCCCTAGAAGAGCAGGGGTTATTGTTATATGCCAGGGGTGGGAAAAATACGCCCCGCAGGCCGGATCCGGCCTGCAAACCCCTTCAATCCGGCCCGTGGGAGGTTTGAGCCAGCCTGCGGCAGTTTTTTTGGGGGAAATTATTATTTTGGGTTAATAAAACACTCCAGGTCATCCTTAAACGTCTACATAAAAAGTATGTAGAAATGATGAAGGACCTATATATTTTCAAATAACTTCCCTTTTTCTGGCCTGCAAATAGATTTTGACAAATTAAATCTAATCTGTGCCGCCCTCCATTGAATTTCAAAATCCCGATGTGGCCCTTTACACAAAACATTTGTCCACCCACGAAACAATGGACAAATCTTTCCTGAAGTGGACATAAATTTGCCATTTTGACTTAAATTGCACATCTTTTATGATAAAGTATCTTCCTTCTCATATTGCTTAAATTGATTGGATGTGGGTCATTATAGGGATTGGAAACCGATCCTCTGTGTTTTGTTATGGTGTGTGATCACTCTCTAGTGGTGTAATGGAGTTACTACATTCAGTGGCTCCTGAATCAGTCACTTGACTCCACTTGGGCAGAGACGAAGAGGCGAAGCTGACGATGGCTGGCTGACGATACTACACGGTAGTCAGATTCCGATATCGATCAATGTGATATAATCATTTTCCAAAGCATCTGGTCTATTTCTTAACATGAATAAATGCGAACTCATGGCTGTCAAAGATTGTGTGACACCCTCATATTCAGTGGCGACCCGTCATTCAGGGCAGGTGGGGCTCGTTTAGCTAAAAAAAAAATGTGTTTCCCGTTTTGCATACATGTCACATATCAGTTTGCAAACAATGTAAAAACATTATTAAAAAATCATTGCGTTAATAATGCCGGAAACAAACATGGTCTCTTTTTTGCTTTCTTGAGTAAGGCAGCTCCAAAATGCAGGTGTTTCAGCCTAGCTCAGTGCTTTCTGTGGTGGGGCAGCCAGCGGAAAATACAGTGCTTAGGGGTTGGTAATGTTCTCTAGTTGCGCCGTGATTGGCTCAGTGTTCTGTCACTGCAAAATCTACGGCGAGAGCTCAAAAATTCAAGTCCCTTGAGTGCTGCTATGGATTTACATTAGAAGTGCCCATCCAAGAAGACTCAAGGTCATTGGCCACAGATAAAATTATGTCAAATCACGTTATATCTACCGTAGCTTTGATTGGACTGTCATATCATACTTTCAAAATCTTAGCTAGCAATATAGACAAGGAGTCATCATCATGAATCAAGTCGACAATCTATTGGCAATTACTTTTGAATCCTTGTCATATGAAGATAAATTATATATAAAATGTATCAGTGCTCATCGGCCATTGGAAATAAACATTACACAAGTTGGAAATCCCAAATTCAACAATGAGTGGTTTGGAAGGAATCTGTGGCAAACTGCAAGCATTGCAAAATAATCACTAGCCTGCTATTCAGTGGAGTGGGTTCGTGGTCCAAGTCTGGGTTTAACGGTCTTTTTTCCAAGCTTAAAAGGATAAACATTCAACACCATGGGCCAGAAAAGGTTGAATACATTGGCCATGCTGTCAATCCAGCATGACTTCTGCTGAGTTCAAGACAACTGGGAACTCTGAAGAAAAACAAGCTCCGACTGAGAATATGTGTTTTGAATGGTCATTTAACTCGGAATTCCAAGTCGAGAAATCGGGCCTCTTTCTAGAGCTCCGACCTGAAGATCAATGACGTCATGATGCCCAGTTGTCTTGAAAGCACCATACATCCAGAGAATACCAGACTTTGATGACAAAGTTTGATGACAAAATGTACACACAAGAAGGACCGCTGCTCCACCTTCCTGTTCAAGTGAGCAAAGCACAACAAGGTGAGTCCAAAAATGTCTTGTATGCTGCTGTATAAATTATGTAATATGCCAGGAAGATATGTATACTGTAGCTAAAAAAGTAATACTATGTGTTTTTTTGTGTAGCCCATGTGCCTCACCCTAATAATTTGGTCCCTTTCCCCCTAATAACTTACTGCACATGCAGCCTATAGCCTGTTTTAGAGAAATGTAGTCATCGAATATTGAGCTTTCATTGTCTACTTATATGGCCCCTTTAATTATCCTACGGTTTTGACTTGGTTTTCAGGAAGAATACTGTAAGAATGGCCCATGTTCTGAATTCTGTCGCTGTACATTTCAAAAGTGCTGAACAAATAGTTATATTGACTACGTCCATCCTAGCTCGCTCATTATTGTCTTAATCGAAATCACGGATTTCGCTCGTCGTCCCTTGATGCCATAGTTTGTACTTCTCAATTGTCAGTGGAAACCACATTTGTTGAAGCAAGTCAGCCATATCAGCTATGTTTTTTTAAAAGGCAGTAAATGAGGCTGAAGGAACTGTTTAGCTGCCAGACAAGGCTCCGCTGATAGCCAGGTGTAGCGGTGGTAAGGATTCACTCCATGGTGCTGAAAATAAAGCTCCGCTATTGGGACAGCTTTATGTAGGCTTTAACAGTTTGTGGGCACCGTTTGTCACCATTATAGTGCAATTAATCTATTGTTTAGTGTTGTGTAGTGGCTTTGCTGGCATACATCTAAAAAATGTTCTTGTAGTTTTGCCAATAAGATTTACATGCTAAGATCGCCACTGCTCATACTATGGTATTTCAGTGAAAGAATACACTTTTTTTTTGTTATTTTAGAACATATTTCGGCACAACCATTACAAAGGATCAGAAGTCTAGAGGCTTCCTACATTTTAACCCTGTTATAAAAAAAACAGAAGAAGCTAAATCAATGTCTACAGTGGGACATTGTAAGGAAGAGTCATAATAATCTCTAGACTAACATATGCTGCTTTATCTTTATATCTTGACTGTAAAATAAGAGATAGACCAGATGCTTTTCAAATTTCTGTGGAGAAACCATACCCATTAGATTAGGAAAACTGTAGTAATGAGTATGATGGGCTTAATTTTCAGGACTTAAAAAAAATAATGAATACAAAATATTAATTTTCTATAATACTTGTCACGATCGTCATAATGATTGGACCAAGATGCAGCGTAGTATGTTTCCATCCCTTTTATTAGGAAGAGAAAACTCAAAGAACAAAAACAATAAAGCGAACAAACCGAAATGTGAAGCTCAAAATAGTGCTAACAGGCAACTATACATAGTCAAGATCCCACAAAGCACAATGGGGAAATGGCTACCTAAATATGATCCCCAATCAGAGACAACGATAAACAGCTGCCTCTGATTGGGAACCATACCAGGCCAACATAGACATATAATTCCCCTAGATAACTCACCCTTAATCACACCCCGACCTAACCAACATAGAGAATAAACAGCTCTCTATGGTCAGGGCGTGACAATACTTTTAAGATCAATTGGATAAAACAATACCTACGAAGACCCACTTCTATGTGGAACTTATTCCTCATCATGTCTTTCTCCTTTTGGTGGCCTTCATGTTGGTTTGCAATTATAATATTGACAAAGTTCCAGTGAGGTTTTCGGCAGGTTTTCTTGTCATTGTCCTTAATTTACAAGTATATTTTCTCCCCACACAGATATTATATTATTAGAATTGGGACATATTGTATAAAAATACATCTTTGTTTTTAGAATATTGGTTCCAAAATAATATCCTATTGGTGATCCAACTTGTAAATGAAGAGGATCTTTTACTTAATTATGAGGAATTCTTATCACTTTACAAGATCCCTGTAACACATAATTCCCTCATAAATCTACACACAATACCCCATAATTACAAAGCAAAAAACAGAAATACCTTATTTATGTAAGCATTCAGACCCGTTGCTACGAGACTTGAAATTGAGCTTAGGTGCACCCTGTTTCCATTGATCATCCTAGAGATGTTTCTACAACTTGATTGGAGTCCACAAGTGGTAAAATAATGTTATATTTTATTTAACCTTTATTTAACTAGGCAAGTCAGTTAAGAACCAATTCTTATTTACAATGACGGCCTACACCGGCCATACCCGGACGACGCTGGGCCAATTGTGCGCCGCCCTATGGGACTCCCAATCACGGCCAGTTGTGATACAGCCTGGATTCGAACTAGGGTGTTTGTAGTGACGCCTCTAGCACTGAGACACAGTGCCTTAGACCGCTGCGCCACTCGGGAGCCCGAGTGTCTCCCATGATTTGGAAAGGCACACACCTGTCTATATAAGGTACCACAGAGCAAAAACCAAGCCATCAGGTCAAAGGAATTGTCCGTAGAGCTCTGAGACAGGATTGTGACCAAGAACCCGATGGTCACACTGACCGAGCTCCAGAGTTCCTCTGTGGAGATGGGAGAACCTTCCAGAAGGACAACCATTTATGCAGCACTCCACCAATCAGGCCTTTATGATAGTGGCCAGATGGAAGCCACTCCTCGGTAAAAGGCACAGCCTGCTTGGAGTTTACCAAAAGGCACCTAAAGTCCTCTCAGATCATGAGAAACAAGATTTTATGGTCTGGTGAAACAAAGATTGAACCATTTGGCTTGAATGCCAAGCGTCACGTCTGGAAGAAACCTGGCACCATCCCTACGGTGAAGCATGGTGGTGGCAGCATCATGCTGTAGGGATGTTTTTCAGCGGCAGGGACTGGGAGACTAGTCAGGATCGAGGCAAAGATGAACAGAGCAAAGTACAGAGAGATCCTTAATGAAGGTTAACCTTCAAACAGGACATTGACCCTAAGCACACAGCCAAGACAACTTAGGAGTGGCTTCGGGACAAGTCTCTGAATGTCCTTGAGTGGCCCAGCCAGAGCCCGGCCAAACCTGATCGAACATCTCTGGGGAGACCTGAAAACAGCTGTGCAGCGACGCTTCTCATCCAACCTGACAGAGCTTGAGAGGATCTGCAGAGAAGAATGGGAGAAACTCCCCAAATACAGGTGCCAAGCTTGTAGCGTCATACCCAAGAAGACTTGAGGTTGTAATCGCTGCCAAAGATGCGTCAACAAAGTACTGAGTAAAGGTCTGAATACTTATGTAAATGTGATATTTCCATTTCACAAAAATGTTTAAAACCTGTTTTTTCTTTGTCATTATGGGATACTGTGTGTATATTGATAAATATTACTGCACTGTTGGCGCTAGAAACACAAGCATTTCACTCCACCTGCAAAAACATCTACATAATTAAAAATCCCTATCAAAATCTGTCAATTTAAGCTAGAGATATGTTTTTTTGCATGGGCTGCGGCTCAATCCACCACAACCGCCTATGTTGCATCTGCCTGCACTACTGTATCTCATCCATTGGTCCAAAACACAGATTATCCATTATATTGACCATATACTCAAATGGCCACTCTAACAATGAAAATAAACATTTAGATCGTTGACAAAAAATGACAATTAAATCCCATTTTGTACCACAACAAAATGTGGAAAAAGTCAAGGGGTGTGAATACTTTCTTTAGGCACTGCAGGCCTTTCTCGGTCCTTTCTTAGCCTGTAATTTGTGTGGTATTAAAAAAGATTCTGCTTTGTAAAATTAAGTAGAATTGCATGAAATGTTTATAAAAATATATATTTTCTCAGACCTGCAAATACGATAATCGATTCATGCAATGCTTTTACCATAAAGGAGATCTATCCACCACTACTCTTCTCCACGTGGTCTGTGAACCCACAACCTTCTGGCCCGCAGCCCTGTGCACGATCAAAATTCTTGCGTTGCCATAACGCTTTCAAGGCGAAGAACACTTTCTCAAACATCATATCTCAGGCTCCGGTCTGTCCAAGAAGTGAGGGTAACGGTAAGGATGTTCTCTCACTTTAAAATATATTTTGCTGAAGAGAGGGCCATCCCATTTTATTTCAGAAGTCCGATTTTCTCCATTTAACCCTTATTATCAATGACATTCACTTCCTTATTATAACCAAAGATTGTGGATATACTGACAAGATACATGTATCTTCGCCAGTGGAGGCTGCTGAGGGGAGGACGGCTCATAATAATGGCTGGAATGGTGGAATGGAATGGCATCAATCACGTGTTTGATGTTGTTGACACCATTCAAATAATTCTGCTCCAGCCATGACCACGAGCCCGTCCTCCCCAATTAAGATGCCACCAACCTCCTGTGCTCTTTGCCCTATCATTGGGAGTCGTTTTCCTCAAAGCTGCACTGAGGGCTGTCGAGCTCCCCTCTATCTGTTCGTTAGATAGATGGATACATCTCATTGTTGTAGTCCTTTTTTGAATATTCGATGAGGGTTGTTGACGTCAACCACCTGTATTCAATGGAGAGAGACGCTATGCTACTAGCCTTAAGCAAAATATGCAAAGTCATCTCGAGACAACTCCGATATAAAGTATTTTTTTCTCAAAGTTGCCGGGATGCCACATATCCTACTTTTATCAGTACACTCGTAACAACTTTATAAGCATTACGAAACTTCTATTCGATCAAATAAACATCACGTAGCAAATAATCCATTCATTTTTTGTTGACCAAATTTGACACTCTCATTGACCTACATACAAACACTCAAAACTTGCTTGTTGGGCGAAACAACGAAAAATATTTAGAAAAAGGAAGATTATCCAATCTATAAACATGTTAGTTTCCACTGGCGGCACCATCCAACCTGCATTACAGACTACTGGTTCACTCTATGAGGAAACACTTATTTTCGCATAGCTCATAAATTCCTGTGCCTGCCTAGGAAATATGGCATTAGACAGTTTACCTTGTTTTGCAACGTCTGGTAAAAAAATAAAAAAATAACAGATTGCATGAATGCATTGTGATGTTTATATACCAAACAAAACGTAGTAATACCAAAAACAAAAACAGTAGTCAGCATCAAAGCTAATCAGAAATGATATAAGCAAAGCTATTTGTTTTTGTAAATAATTTCATTCATTCAATTCCCAATACACTATGTAAAAATACATTTCGCAGTAATGTCAAAACTGAATATGTTTTTCTTCTGTACGATATTCTCGCGGACTCTCGCGGTAATGACCGGGTTGACCTGCCTTATGTCTCGCGCACTCGCAGCTCCAGCTCAGTATATAAAGGAGGACAACGGCGGGCGAAGAACGGCTGGGAAGGCACAGACCGGATTTGTAAATAAGACCGTTCAAATCTGTGTTTTATTTACAAAAGTTATGCCGGCTAATTTTAAGTATCGTACCCAGTTGTTTTAGAACGTTTTTTCTTTTTTTGCTCTCATTCCTCGCTTCATTTTCGTGTGGTTTTACACTACGCGTAATGGCGAGCTCGGCTAACTCGAATCCAGTGGTAAGGATCATTCTCAGAGGGTAGTTAGTGAGACAGAACTAGTTATGATGGCAAACTAACTGCCAAAAAATATAATTGAGTGCAAAAACATTAAAATAAGTTACCTAGGGAGTATTGTTGGGAAACAATTTAGATTTTCTCATGAATAAAAATGATAGCCATAAGTACAACAGCCATTTTAACCTCTCGAAACCATAGCTAAATTATTTTCAGAATGCAGCTGGGGAATGACGTTTTTAACTTATCTTGGGCAAATGTTCTCAGATGCAGTTTTAACCTTTAGCCAAGTCTTTTAGTTTAAGCTAGATAATTAATATCAAGTTAGAAATGTGATTTGAGGCTTGTTTATTGGCTTGTAGGCTAATTTGCAAGCTATGCTGCGCCTAACTACAGTAACGTTAGCTAGTCAACATGCATCAACTACATTGGTGCATTTTCAATGTGGACTGGAGAGCTAGCTAAAAAATATATATAACGTAGTTAACTAGCAATAGCGTTAGGTCTCGTACTAACTAGTAACTATCTACAGTAGCTTGGAGTTTAGGAATTGTTCCTGGAGCCTAATGAAAACTATCAGTTTGCCTTGATGTACAGTTGGAAGCACCTTCTCATCCAATGCATTTGTTTAATTCCTATTGTCGGAATTAAAACTGATTCAGGTGTTATTTATTGCTTGATAATTTCAAACAAGGTCGTACAGTGCCTCTGTCCACCATTACACGAACAAGGCTGCTCGCTAGCCGCCCCAAAACACGTAGTCCTCTATTCTCCACTATTTATTTGTCCGTCTCTAAAATCACATTTTAACCAGCTAAAGTCACACTATCTTCTAGCTACATTCCCATTTACATCCAACATTCGAATATTAGTGACTGCGAGCGTGAGGCAATGTGTGCCTGACCCCGGCTCCGTAAAATGGCTTCCATGTCTCCTCTCTTGACGGTTGTGACCCTCCTCCTTTCCGCAGCTCGGTTTTATACAGCCATATTGGCTCTCTAATATAGACTGCCCGGGATGGGAAGGCGCTACTCAACCCTACGTCACCGTCTCTACATATAAACACCAGACTGAGCTTTAAATAGTGAGCAGACAGGCCAAGAGGCGGGGAGGGCGATGGTGACACCGGGGAAAGTGACCTCTGTCGGTGTTCATGCGACCATTTTAGTTTGACGGTGTATGATTGAACGTTAAGCTATATTGTGCATGGCCTATTGAGTTTAGTTCTCGCCAGCTGATCGATTTATTTCGGTTGTTTACAGTTTGAGAAAATCCTAAAGGCCGATTGATTGAGAAACGATTGCTGCGTTAACTTGTTTACGGTTTGAAAGCTCCCATATGCACTGCACATTTGTGGTCTAGTCCAGGGTTTCCAAACTATGTTCAATCATATATTAATATGACTTGATAACTTGATGATGAATTGTCCCAACTTGTCCAAGAATTTGTAAAATTTTGGGGAATGCAAGGAAAGTCTGCTTGCTTTTACTTTACAAATCATAATTTGGAACTGATTTTACATAGTTTAGTTGTAAGAATGGCACTTTTTTGTTGAAATTTTGTGGTTTCTAAGTTCTGTTCATTTTAAGATTATTATGGTATGCAGTTTATGAATGTCTGGCACTGATGTTCAAAGGCAGTCATGCCCCAAAATGACATTTTTCAAAACAGGACATTTTGTATTATTTGTTGGCTGACATTCTTTACCAAGCTGCATTTGAGTACATTTCAGTTATCACTATGTGGAATAACTATACTATATTTTAGAGCACTTCTAACAGTGCTCTGTATGTTCTGTCAGCCTAAACTGTACAGGTCTGTGATTGAAGATGTTATCAACGAAGTCCGGGAGCTCTTCCTGGATGAGGGGGTGGACGAGCAGGTTCTCATGGAGCTCAAAACGGTACGGAACTCATCACTTCCTTTTTCCATTCTAGAATATTCTTCCTCTTGCAGATCTATAGTAGATCCTACTATTATGCAATATGAGATCTCTAAGCCTCAATCCCAAATGAATGGACCATCTAATTCCACCTTCCATTTGTGGTCAGAGGACAAGCAAGTCTAAAGATCCCTCTGGAAAACATGAAATTATATTAGATTATAAACTGATGGTCAACTTCTTACCCCTCCTTTTTTTTTTTTTTTGTATTCCTCTCATCTTCCCTAGCTGTGGGAGAACAAGTTAATGCAGAGTAAGGCAGTGGAGGGCTTCCATACCGAGGAGCAGGCGGCCCTCCAGGCAGCAGCCCATCAGCAGGCCCAACAGGCCCAGCAGGCCACCCAGCAAGCCCAGGCACAGCAGGTCCTCCTGCCCCCGCAGCAGCAAGGTGAGTCCTCGGCCCTGACACGTCACCTCTGCTGTCCTTGGTACGTTATGGGCTGGTTTCCCAGATACAGAATAAGCCTCATCCTATAGTTAAAAAGCATGTTCAATGGAGATTCTCAATTGATTAGGCTTTTTAGTCCAGGATTAGGTTGAATCTGTGTTCAGGAAATTAGCCTGGCCTATAAACCATTGCCCCATTTTTACAGCCATGCCCAGCCTCTAACACCTCTAATCACCATCTTTCTCACTTCCTGGTCCACCTCCAGTGTATGAGTATATTTGGGGCATTGAAAAGCGCTATGTAAAACCCATATAGATGGTTCCCTGACACACCCCTTTAAAGCCAACCACCCACCTCAGACCAGCCCTGCCTGCCACCCCTAACCACCATGTCTGGTCTTTTCACACTCAGTATATGATATAAATTGCTATGAGTCCAGACACAACAGGTCCTTGTCTAAGTTGCCCAATTCAAAGTCCATTTCAAAGAACTACTTGAAATGAGTATCTGCAAAGTATATGAAAACCACAAATGCATTGAAAAGAGAATCCATTCTTATTCACAGTGACGAGCTGGCAATCCACCCGGCCTACTGTCACAAGCGGTAATATAATCCCTTGATGATTATAATACAGTATTTATTGTTTACATACACACACACACTGTTTGTTCCAAAGCAGCATTGGCAAGATGTTGTTTCACATTTATTAGAAGTGTAATTACAGAGTGTGTAATCAATACTTTAATGAATACATGCATCTCCCCTGTCTCTCCACAGCACCCCAGCAGCAAGTCATTGTGCAGGATCCTAAAATTCTGCAGCACATGAGTGCAACGGGGATGGTGAGTGGAGTAGGGTGGTTGTCTGTAGATGGACTACACGTTTAAGACCGGTGACATAAGAGCTGGCGCTGAGTGTGACACTGACCAGGCCAGCTGGAGGACAGATGGAACAGAGGGATGAGGGAAGGAGGGGAGGAGAAGCGAGGCCACTCAGGAAATCGTTTAGTGAGAGCTACGGATTTCAGACTGGATTACTGAGCAGATAAACCGAGAAGAGCCTCACACTCGTCTGTTCTCCCCCCCCCCCCCCCCGGGTAGTTTCTGAGCTGAAGTTAGATCAGTCTTAGACTCTGGGATATTCTAGCTCTGTTTTTCAAAGACGATAGAAAGGTGTCTCCCTAGTTTTCTGACGGCCTGTTTTTTTCCTCTCTAACCTTCCCCCATCAACTGGTTTTGTCTTCTGAACTCACATGTGTCTTAGATTTAGACGCTGTAGTCTTTGTGTGATGCACAGATTTCACCGGTCTGTACAGAATATGGGATTATTATAGCAAATTGATAGGTTACATTTTAAATGCTTCTCCGGGCGTTTTGAAGAACTGTTTATCTGTGCGGAGTCTTATCTTGAACAAGCACACACTCTAGCGCACCCTCTCGTTATTTATTTATTTCCCCCTTGCCTGGTTAGTAATGTGCGTTTTCTCTGTTTGTCCTGTAGAGTGCAGCAGCCACCGCAGCAACCCTGGCCTTACCCACAGGTGTCAGTCCCTACCATCAGCTTATCACCAGCCAAGGTAGAACATTTAACATCACACTAGCTCTAGTATTAATCATGTGTTATAACAGTGCATAGTGATTCATTGATTATTTGACAACTAAAAGTATATACACAGCCGTATTGTTGCAGAAAGATTACCTCACCAAATACCAATCTGTTTTTTGTTTTGTTCTGCCCTGGATTTCTTATGTCCTTCCCGGGTGACGCACATCAGGCAATTTGTCCCAGAATTGTTATATTAAGACAGCGGACGGTGTGTACAACCTAGGAATAAGAAGCCTTTCTTTCTGACTTGTTAATATACTTGTTTCTCAACATTCAAACTGTTCTTGGTGTGGTCATGGTTTCGATAATATGGATCTTTGATTGAGTCTCACGGGGTTGGGTCTGGGTCTCGAGGGCTTCGGCCTTCATCGCTCGTTCCTCTCCTCTGTTCTCCAGTCAGATCCTGAACATACTCTTCATAGGTCTAATATCCTCCTCCTCTGACCCCAGGTCAGATCCTACAGTTTGTGCGTGCAGCCAACGGTGCTCAGTACATCATCCAGCCCCAGCAGCAGATGGTGCTACAACAGCAGGTCCTTCCTCAGATGCAGCCGGGTGGCGTGCAGGCTCCCGTAATACAGCAGGTACGCCCCATTACACAGGTAGGTCTGCTCGCCGTCCTCCAACATATACATTACATGGCCAAAAGTATGTGGACACCTGCTTGTTGAACACCTAATTCCAAAATCATGGGCATTAATATGGAGTTGGTCCCCACTTTGTTACTGTATCAGCCTCCACTCTTCTGGGAAGGCTTTCCACAAGATGTTAGAACATTTCTGCGGGGACTTGCTTCCATTCAGCCACAAGCATTAGTGAGGTCGGGCACTGATGTTGGACGATTAGGCCTGGCTCGCAGTCAGCGTTTCAATTCATCCCAAAGGTGTTCGATGGGTTTGAGGTCAGGGCTCTGTGCAGGCCAGTCAAGTTCTTCCGCATCGATCTCAAACCATTTCTGTATGGACCTCACTTTGTGCACTGGCCAGGGCAGCTCTAGCAGGGCGGACATTTGACGAACTGACTTGTTGGAAAGGTGGCATCCTATGACAGTTTCACATTGAAAGTCACTGAGCTCTTCAGTATGGGCCATTCTACTGCCAATGCCTGTCTATGGAGATTGCATGGCTGTGTGCTCGGTCTTATACGCCTGTCAGCGGCCGGCGTGGCTGAAATAGACAAATGGAGGTGGTACCTCTGGTGGAGGTGATCCTCCTCGTGCAGATTGTCCTCAGATTTACAGAAGTGGCTTAAGATGGCTATGTTGTGCAAGCTGAGTGGTTTTGGAAGGTGAAGTGTCCGTTACTAGTTCCTGGTGGTTCAGTGGGGTGTAATGTCATGTTGCTGCCCTCCCAGGTGCTGGCTCCTCTCCAGGGAGGCCACCCGCAGCAGACTGGAGTCATCATCCAGCCTCAACAGATCGTCCTCACTGGGAACAAGGTCCAGCAAAACGCACAGGTCAGATATCAAACACTCACTAGTCACTACTGGCGCTCTATAGAAACAAAAAAGGATGGTACACGTATTCCCCTGAGAAATGTTTTGATAAAATATGCATTAGTATACCTACATTCAATGTATTTTTACACTCCGCTTTTGAGAATCTATAGATATGCAAGAGGGAATTATTTATTGTATTATACAAATGGTGATTCCTCTGCTGAACACCCCATGCCACATTCAACCAGCTCTCACCACCCAATCCTTCTCAACCCATCTCTCTCTTCAGGTAATGCAGATGCCAGGCCAGCCCGGCCAGGTGCAGCAGATCCAGCAGCAGGTCCAACAAGTACAACAGGCCCAGGGTGGCGCTGCCCCAGGGCCACCGCAGCAAGCCAAGCAGCAGCCTCCTATGATGCTGCAGGTTGACGGAGCGGGGGACACGTCCTCAGAGGATGAAGACGAGGAGGAGGAGGAGTATGATGAGGATGAGGATGAAGACAAGGATAAAGATGGAGGGGAGGAAGGCCAGGTGGAGGAGGTGGGTAGTACTCTCAATGAGACCGAGAGAGAGAGAGACAATGGTTCTAAACTTTTACCCTTAGAATGTTTGTATGACCTACTGACTAGGTGAGCAAAACTATCTGTAACCAGTTCCAACGCACTTTACCAGCACACTGTTGTACTCTCTAGATTTGGCTGTAGAGACAATCTAGAATTGACTGTAGAGATTGAGTGATAGGATGGAAATACAGTGCCTTTGGAAAGTGTTCAGACCCCTTGACTTTTTTCACATTTTGTTACAGCTTTATTTTAAAATTGGAGAGAAACAAAATTCCTTCTACACACAATATCCCATAATGACAAAGCAAAAACAGGTTTTTAGAAATGTTTGCTAACAAAAAATATATAAACACATTTACATAAGTATTCAGACCCTTTACTTTGTTGAAGCACCTCTGGCAGCGATTACCGCTTTGCCTTCTTGGGTATGACACTACAAGCTTGGTACACCTGTATTTGGGGATTTCTCCCATTCTTCTCTGCAGATCCTTAGGTTGGATGGGGAGCGTTGTTGCACAGCTAGTTTCAGGTCTCCCCAGAGATGTTCGATCTGGTTCAAGTCCGGGCTCTGGCTGGGCCACTAAAGGACATTCAGGGACTTGTCCCGAAGGCACTCCTGCATTATCTTGGCTGTGTGCTTAGGGTCGTTGTACTGTTGGAAGGTGAACCTTCACCCCAGACTGAGGTCCTGAGCGCTCTGGAGCAGATTTTCATCAAGAATCTCTCTGTACTTTGCTCCATTAATCTTTTCCTCGATCCTGACTAGTCTCCCAGTCCCTGCCGCTGAAAATATCCCCACAGCATGATGCTGTGACACCACCATGACTCACCGTAGGATGCTGCCAGGTTTCCTCCAGACGTGATGCTTGGCATTCAGGCCAAAGTGTTAAACCTTGGTTTCATCAGACCAGAAAATCTTGTAATGGTCTGTGAGGCCTTTAGGTGCCTTTTGGCAAACTCCAAGTGGGCCGTCATGTGCCTTTTTACTGAGGAGTGGCTTCAGTCTGGCCACTCTACCATAAAGGCCTGATTTGGTGGAGTGCTGCAGAGATGGTTGTCCTTCTGGAAGGTTCTCCCATTGCCACAGGAACTCTGGAGCTCTGTCAGAGTGACCATCAGGTTCTTGGTCACCTCCCTGACCAAAGCCCTTCTCCCCCGATTGCTCAGTTTGGCTGAGTGGCCAGCTCTAGGAAGATTCTTTGTGGTTCCAATCTTCCATTTTTACGAATGATTGAGACCACTGTGTTCTTGGGGACCTTCAATGCTGAAGAAATTGTTTGGTGTGCCTCGACACAAACCTGTCTTGGAGCTCTACGGACAATTCCTTCGACCTCATGACTTGGTTTTTGCTCTTATTTAAATAAGGTATTTCTGTTTTTTTTGTTAATTTGCAAACATTTCTAAACCTGTTTTCACTTTGTCATTATGGGGGATTGTGTGGAGATTTATTCTTTTTTTAATCCATTTTATAAAAAGGCTGTAACGTAACAAAATGTGGGAAAAGTCAAGGGGTCTGAATACTTTCTGAATGCACTGTATGTAGGTTATTAAACCCCCCCCCTTTCAGGAGCCTCTGAACAGTGAAGATGACGTGAGTGATGAGGAGGACCAAGAACTGTTTGACACAGAGAACGTGGTGGTGTGCCAGTACGACAAGGTAAGTCATCCCCAGATGACTACAATACGATGTATCCTGTATATGAGAATCCACAGTGAGGAAACCAGTGAGACTTCCTGTGTATGTGTCTGGTATCCCCGTCTGCTCCTGTCCTAACACCATCACTGACACTGTCCATTTGGTTTCCCTCTTCTCCTCCGATACACACGGTATTGTGCGAAAGAGCGAGGCATCCCAGTCTGTTGCTACCTAACTATTTTCTCTCCTCAGATTCACAGAAGTAAGAACAAATGGAAGTTCCACCTGAAGGATGGGATCATGAACCTGAATGGCCGAGACTACGTCTTCTCCAAAGCCATCGGGGACGCTGAGTGGTAAAACGCACCACAAAAAGGGTACATCCAAAATGGCACCCTATTACCGATTTTTATAGTGCACTACTTTTGACCAGGGCCCATAGTCCTCTGGTCAAAATGAGTGCACTACATAGGGGAATAGGGTGCTGTTTGGAACGTAGGCAAAGCAACAAAACACCACAAAAGAACTCTGGAACTTTCTGTTCGAGAAAGAGGGAGACCTCAATAACTGAAGACCCAGGGAATCACTGGAGACATTTCAGCCCGAAGACCTGTGGTGGGTTGGTGGGGGAAGGAAAATATATGACACCACCCAAAACTGTGAGATGCACATCTGAATGAATGGTATTTCAGTATCAATACCCAACAAGCCTGAGAAGACTGTCCCTGCATCGTAGAACCCTCAGAGGAGGGATCCTTTGCGCTTCTTTGTTTGAATGAATTCACCTTCAGTTTGAACTGACAGTCTTACACACTTGTAGTGGACCAGATATAACCACTGACTTGACCCACCCTAAACACTGTATACCTATAGGTTTGAATCGAGGTCAAAGTTCAGTGAAAATGCCCAGCGATTGGACAGGGAAATCTGTCAATTCCAGTTGTGCCCAGTGATTGGCTAGGGAACTTGTCAGTCAATCCTAGTAGGTTTTTTTTTCTTCTCAAAGTGAGCCTGCACTACACAGTAAAGTTGACACCAGTGTATTGAGTTAAGATGGCTGTTTGCAAAGGCCGACGTTATTAGCTTCTTGTTGTAAATCTCCATTCCATGTCACTGATATGATATTCCTGCCACGTGTTCTCATGGTCCATACTAGAAGTTTCCTTCCGGGTATCCAGTTGATACTAGTGTTCGGCAGTGTGTTCGGCAGTGTGTTCGGCAGTGTGTTCGGCAGTGTAGCGCTCCCCTCCTGTAATCGTTGTAACTTTGTATATTTTTATTGTTATGATGAAGACCAACCCCACTAAAGGCAAAAGAACGGTAACGACCTAGTGATGTAAATTGAGTGAAGGGAACCCAGGGCACCTCCTATTCCCTATAGAATGCACTTTTGTGAGCCCTGGTCAAAAGTAGTGCTCTACAAAGGGAATAGGATGCCATTGGGGATTAAAAAAAAATCCCCCGTCTGCTTCTTTTTCAAGCCCTCCTAAATCATTCTATCGTTGACTGACCCCGTGCAAAGACGGTTAATGAATCAACCAATAAATGGATAGATACAATTATTGTACAAATGTCTTCAAACACTTACAGTTTTCCTGTTTTGTGTATCTGGTCTTCTAATTCAGTGGTTAATCAGTGCAGCCAGCTGGAGATTTGCATTGTCAGTGTCGATGTATCGTGAAGTCAGTCAAGTTTGGCCACAGCATGCCCAATATTGTGTGTGTGTGAGGTCTGTCCGAGTTCACTGCTTGTTGAAGATGGATTCATCAGTTAATGTTGTTGGAAGAATGGACACCCCACATCCCCTTTCTGATTTTACAGTACAAATAGATAACATTTTTGTGATTCATTTCTTTTGTGTCGATTTTTGTATTTATTCCTGAAAGCTCAGGCAGTGTTATATATTTCTGGGGGGGGGGGTAAAAAGTAATCAAGAAGCCGCACCAATCTGTGCTCTTATGATGATAACGAAGTGTTCCTTTTTTCTTTTAGTTGGTTGGACGAGGCTCCATGTGCTGTGGGCCATGTCTTGGCTGCTGTGTACAGCACTGTCTTGTGCTTTCATTTTAATCATGATGATTTTAGAAAAGTCCTGTTCAAGCAGGTTTCAACTTCTGGGGGGCAAGGTGTGTGTTCTCTGCAGTTTATTTTAACAGTGCCCCATTGCATCAAAAAAATGTCTCTGAAATAAATAAAGTATGTTTTCAGCTTTTTCATAGTAGCTTTGATTCTGTTTGGGTTTTGTGTGTGTGTATATATGTATGCCTGTGCAGTCATTCTCAGACACAATGGCCCAACTCATGACTAAAGTAGTCATTCTGTTGAGGAATGTATGCTGGAACATTTCAAGGTAGCTTCTAGTTGTGGAACTCTGCGCTTGGACAAGCAGTAGCATATGATATGAGCCACTCTTCTGCTCAAGTGGCCATTTTAATCCAATTATTTTAGCATTGTTCCTAATTCCACATGTTCTAATTCCCTGATGTAATTTCGTATGTGCCTTTTGGATTTTAGTTTGGCATTTAGGTATTCACATATAATGATAATAATCATTTGGAGAGGATTTCTCTAGATAATGTACTTTGACTTATTTTATTCTTCATGTACCATGCTTTTCAACTGCTGTTGGGAAAAAACGGTTGGTTTGAGATGTATCGTTTGTATTATCATTCATATAACCATTTTAATTTAAAATCAAAGATCTTTGTAAATGACCATAACTTGGAGGATGTGCTTTGAATACAAGTAATTAGAGAAGGTAGTATTTTATTGAGCAGACATGTTGAGTTTTTGCCTTTTCTAAACATTTTATTAAAGTAATATCAAAGCTGGTTTGTGTATGGCTTTTTTAATGTTTTTACTGGAATAGTTTAATCGTTCATTGACAGATGAGCGGCAGAATTTAAGAATATCTTACCTCAGAAAATAAATAATTCGGGTGATTGTAGCTTTGACACAAACTTTATTTTTATTTTTTAACTGAGGATTCGGTCAGCTATAAATCTTACAATCCTTTTCCACGGCGATAAATCTTTAGATTAATCCCCACTTTCCACATTTGTGCGGGATAATCCAAATACTGTATGGCAGTGGGCCATGTTGTGTGGGTGTTTCTCGTGCCCTAATTCCAGACCAGCTGGTGTATGTTTTCATGTGGGTACTTTTGAGATAAAAGGTATGGTGGAAGTGGGACTAGAGCCCAGTTACTCAGGCTAGTTTAAATGGATTGTGTTGGTTTTACCTACTTTAGTTGAATGCTCTGGATAAGGGTGTGCTAAATTACTCAAATATGATGTTGATTCTGCCTCTGATTGTAAATGGAGAGATGAGTAGTGGCCCATCCTAAATGCCAGATGGAGTTGAAGTTAAAAACTCAGATGGAGTGGATGAGGGATAGTGGACCCTACATACTCAGGAGTAGTCTGGGCCTAGCCTACTGAGTGAGCACTGAAGTAGAGAGCTGCTAGTTATACTGCCTGGTTTTTATGGATCCAGGTACGTCCGATGTATCCTCTTGATTCCAAAATCCCAAGTCCGACGGGGAGAATATCCTGGGAGTAAGCTCGCTAGAGAGTATGATATTTGACCCAGGGTCTACAGCCTCGATGGTGGACATCTGCAGTCCATCCAATTATAGTGATGGACTCTGGCTGTTATTAAAAGTGTTGGAACGAGTGATGTGGGGCCTTGTGACATGTCTCTTGTCGGCTGTGGGGTTCACTAGCATGAAATAATGGCAGGCAAGGCGGTCTGGAGACATTTGAAAAATCTGAAAGGGAGGAAGGAGTGTTTTCTTTCCCCTCCACTTCATCATTCTCTCATTTTCTCTCTGCGTAAGAGAGCAGAGCGTGGTGGAACGCTCTAGTAGTTCTATGAGAGGGTGACCCTTGACCTTTCAAGAGCAGCACACTGACTACACCTACTGACCTGCGTAGACGTGAGGGACAAGTCAACAAGCTGAGTCACAGCATTAATATAAAAACAGCACGATCTCACAGACACAGACCTAATATTTTTTCGATATTAGAATCTGTGCCTTCTCTCTCTTTCTTCCCATCTCTCTCGTTCTCTCTCGCTCTTCCCATCTCTCTCGTTCTCTCTCGCTTTTGATGAGTTCAGTTTCTTCCCACTATTTGTGTTGAGAAACTCAATATGGCAGCGTGGTTGCATGTCGTTCATCCAAAGCGCCCTGCCCTCCTGGTTATTTGGGGAGCGGCTGGGAGATGAGAGGTTTATTTGAAATACCAGGAGAGGAATGGGCCAGGCCATGATGGGAACCAGGGCTAGAGAGAATGGAATGAAATTGGTTCCATTTAACACAAGTCCGTTTGTTTGACCCTGTCTGTAGACCATGACTGTCTTTTTTTTTCTCTGTTTGATTCATATTTTATTCTAGTTTGTGCCATGGGAGGACATAGTATAATATTGTTATGTACTCTGGTGAACTCAATGAGATCTGTCTCACCCCTCAATCGATTTGTTTCAATTCAATTGCCTTTCAACCTCTAAACTCAATGCTGTAATCAATAACAATGTAATACTACAAATAAATGTGATGACTGTTTTCAAGTATTTTATTGAGTTTTTACTACTTCAATATAACAGAACCTGTTACATGGTCCTCGGTTGGTTTTATAATTCCCGTTTTCATTGTATTTAATCCTTTTGATATTGAAGACTCGACTAAGACAACTTGTGTCAACCAGTAAAAAAATGTTTTTATACGAATTAGACAAACAGAATAATTTTAATCTGGATATCTGACAAAATCTAACAAAAGGCCAAGAACCTTTATTTAGCTGAACGGAAGAGTTGCATATCACTTTGGCCTGATGCAAGAGAGAAAATAAAAACATAATAGGAAATGATCCCTTTTTCCAGGAAAGTTAATTCCCTAGCTGTCTGCATTTCTCTGAAAGTGTCACAGTGCAGTTCAAATGCTATCCAGATGTCAAGCGGGCGGTCATTGGCAGAAAGCTCCAATATCTCACTATAGCAACAGCTATCTTGCTTTTTTTTTGTATGTTTGTGTTTTTCCTATGTTTTTCTAGCAAGGCACGGTTTTATCCAGACCTGGGTTCAAATACATGTGTATTTGAGTATCTGGTATTGAAAATATTTTTTTCTGTGTATTGGAGTATTTTCAAATACACAGCCCAAAACAAGTACTTTTATTAGAGTATTTGAATGGTTATGTATAAAAACCAAGTAGTCTACCAATTGTATTTGAGACTATTTTAAAATACCTGGGTTAAGTGCAAGGAATGTGTATGAGTAAGTGTATTTTCAAATACTTTAAGTGTATTTCCAAATGTATTAAAATATTCAACAACTTGTCTTTTCAAATAAAATATATCTGAATACATACATCGGAATGTATGTGAAAGTAATTGAAATAGTATTTGAACCCAGGTCTGGTTGCATCTTCTCTGATTGTCTGAAAAGTCACTTATATCCTCTTAAGAATGGAAATATATATTGGTTTCGGGGGTTGGGATGTATTTCTGGAAATTCTTTACATGTTTATTTGGATCAGTTCAGTAGCAACATTAAATAGGACCACGAGAAGAAGAAAAATAAGTAGACAAATGTTTAATGTATCTCTGGAATGTAATATACATTTGGGGCAAAACCAAATCACTTACGCTGTAGATACTTTTCAAAGAGAACGGTTCGGTAAAAACACTCATGTCTGGTTTTCACATTATGGCTCCTTCTATAGATTGATGCCATGTGACGATTAACACATTTTCTCACTTCCTTTATGTAGCTGGTTTGTTAATTAACATTTTTAAAGGCACACTAAAAAGATGCAGTATCACAACAAAGTTTTGCATTTTATGTCTTTGTACGTGGATTACTCTTCTCATTTCTATACAGTATACACATTGCGCAACATTAAGGGATGCAGTATTTCCCTGTCTGAAGTTAGGTCTAGTTTCTAATCACCCTGGACCTGCAGGCTGATCTGTAATACAGTACCAGGACAATATCCAGGAGTCTCTAAGGAATCTCTTCATTTCATAGGTCTGACGTTTGAGAAATCAAATATCATATTGCAGACCTCTCAAAGTTCATAATGTCTTCATTTAGCTCTTAGTGTAAAAAAAACATGTCCCTTTTTTTGTCTGGTATGTATGAATAATCATGGATTTAAAGTTCACAAGAAAACGGGGTAGATTTATTTGCTAAATGTGATAAAACATTGATCGAGGAGATATTTTTTGGGGGGACCAGCTTTAGTTCATCTACAATTTAAACAAAGGTGTAAATCAACTTTGTTTTCAGATACAGTACAGCTGACAGTTTCAACACCCAATTAAATCTTTAGAATTAACAACGACCGAAATAGGATCATTTCCTAACGAAGTTTTGCTGCAATCAACCAGGATATCTCACGTAATATTCCTTGACAGTCAGTATATTAATTGCAACAACAACAAAAATCACAGCAGAAATTGTGAAAACAGTCAAACGTGCGAAAAGGTTCTGAAAAAAGTCTGGCTTGCTGTAAAATATCTTAACAGTTCAATCCACTTCCAGTTTTGATTTCACTGTGGCTCCTCTCCTCTCTCCAACCAAACCACCACTGGCACCATCACAGTACTCTTTGATCTCCCCAGGCTAGGTTTGAGTTCATGTATACAGGCTACAGTTGTCCTCCGGACTGGGTTGCTGGGAGGTGGGTTGGAGGTAGGTTTGACCAGACCCAGAACGATCCTGCAGGTGGATGGGTACCTCCTCTGGTCCTCCTGTTCCCTTCTCGTTTTTGTCTCTCTTCTTACCTCTCCGGACCTGGTGACATACCCCACTGCTACCCTTCGAACTGACCGTCTGCCCTCTGAAGAGCTGTGCCCGGCGCTGGCACAACCCCACCTTACTGAGCAGGATAAAGACATCCCCCCTGAAGGCCTTGGTGAAGATGGCGTACAGGAAGGGGTTGGCACAGGAGTTGAGAGGGTAGAAGAGCACCAGCAGGATCTTGGAGTTGGATACAGTGATGAGAGGCCGGTCCAGAACCGCCGACATGGCGTAGAAAGAGATGGGCGCCATACACAGGAAGTCGGTGAAGATAAGGACGGCCATGCGTTTGGCGATGTTGGTGTCTTTGGAGCCGGACCGGTAGTGCGGGTTGTGGACAGTGCAGTAGATCTTGATGTAACAGGCACAGATGACCAGAAATGCCAGGATGTTGAGGATAAGGACTGAGACAATGTACACCTGGGCCACGGTGGACTGCGTGTCCATGGGTAGGCAGATACTGACCTAGTTAAATAAAGATAAAATAAATAATCCATCAATCAATCGTTACAAAACCGATTAGCCAGCCCACTGCTATGGCTACTATTGCAGGTCTACGGGGTCCTAGGCTTACCGTAGACTGGCTAATTGGTTTTGTAACACAATCAATCACAGAATCAAATAAATTAATATTAAGAAATAGATAAATACTGACCTTCTGGTAACTACTAACCCCCACTAGGGGGAGCATCGCTAGGAGGAGGCAGAACAACCATCCAGCCAACATCACAGCAGCTGCATGGGGCAGACGCAACTTCCTGTCCAGCCTCATGGCGAACGTTATCGCATACCACCTCTCTAGCGTGATCACCGTCAGCGTATACACCGACAGTTCGCTGGCAAACACGGTAAAGAACCCCGCTAACCCGCAGCCCGGCCCTGTCTGCCAGTCGATGGCGTGGTTGTAGTACTCTGCCCGGGTGTGAAGGTCCACAGAGGCGATGAGGAGGAGATATATCCCCATGCAGAGGTCAGCGAAGGCCAGGTGACACATGAGGAAGCGGGAGACGGAGAGCTTGTAGTGAGAGGTGAGGAGGACTAGAAGTGCCACCATGTTGCCTACAACAGCCAGTAGGGACACAAACCACACAGACACCCGCAGGAAGCTGAAGCCCATGATGTCCTCGCACGGGTTGAACTCGTCCGGCGCAGGGGCGCAGGTGACCTCCTCGTCCTCCTCACAGACCACGTAGTCATAGCGACTGTCGAAGTCCTGGCTGGTGTCCTCCTGGGGGTTCTGTAAGATAAGATAAGATTATCACAGAGACACAGAAATGTATCCTTTTCCTTTCCTTGATTTGTTATTCCCCCCCCCCCCCCCTCAGCACTGGCAACACTCTGGTTGCTGACGAGTCTCTCTTTACCTTCAGTGTCTCCCCGAAGCCCATGTCATCATCCGGCTGGCCCCCGAAGTAAGCGTGGTAGTGGAGGCTGCTTTGGAAGTCTCTCCGGGGATCTCCCTGGGTGTCTCTGGACACCCCATCTCTGAAGCCCACCTCGCTGGGCTGCGGGTCAGCTGCATCCCCCATGGGATCCTCTTGGAGGGATGGGACTGTGAGGGGACCCACGGATCTCTTCTGGTGCCGGTCTGCTGCAGTGTCCGATGCTGGGTCTACTTGAAGAGAGGGGACTCTGAGGGGACCTACTGATCTCTTTTGATGCTGGTCGTAGAAAGCTGTCAGGTTGCAGATGATGTACTCAAGGTATCTGCAATGTCAAAAGAGACTCATTGTAGAAAGTGTACTGTAGATCTACGAGTTCTTCTTTGAGTTTCACTTTCTGCTTCCGTTGGTGCTTTGAGAATAATTGAAGGTGAAATAATTAGTTTGAGTCTGTAATGAGCATGGCAAGGTTGATCAAATGAAACTGTGAATGACTAAGTTGAAGTTGAGTGCAAACAAATAAATACAAAATCATTCAGCTTTACAATCCTTTACTTCAAAATACCTCTTTATACACTCCTGGGTCCAGCTATCATATTATTTACATACCCAGTTAAAGAAGATAAACGGATTCATGTTTTGAGGGGCTCATTAGTCGTGTTTAGACGTTGGTCTTCCTACAATAACAGTGTTGACTGACGGTAATTAAAGCCGCCTAATAAGACGTTATAGGTAAACGCATCAGAGTTGACTTCATCTCAGCCAACATCCACACTGAGGAATTACAGCTGTGCTATTCAACAGCCATTAATCATACTGTAACTGTACACAAGACAGAGCAATACACACCACAGTACACTTTCAGGGTTAATAATGCACTCTATCATTTTATTTTCATTTACAAAACCATCAATGAAAGAGTTCACAGGTCTCTAGTTGTAACGGAGCCAAGCAGCATTCATTTACAAACTTCTAGACAAATAAACGTTGGAAGGACCAGTCAGTCAAAGGGAAATATCATTGTGCTCTTGTTTATGTATATTTTTGGGGCAACGTTGCAGATGGTATGGCTCAAGTCCCTAGTGAGACACCATGGTAGAATGGAGGAATGTATTGCGAGAGGAAATGGTAGAATGATGATTTATTGGGAAAGATGGGTTGATCTGTGGCTGTCATAACGGTGGAGTGTTGGAATAATTCTACACACAAATGTACAGTAGAAATGTTTGAGGTCCTCCAATAAGGGGTGAAGATGGGATTGTTATATGTTTTGCGTTTCACAGTTTACGTTTTGTGGTTTGGTTTCATGCTGTGAGTGGTGTTAGTGTTGATCCTGGTAGTTATGGGTGCGCTCGCTTCCATGCCCGTCCAGGTCTCGGGTGGGGCTTGGTTTTTCCAGCACTTGGAAAATAATTTTTGACCGGGGGCCAGGCCTTGCCTTTACCTACATCTCGGGGCTGGTGGGGTCGAGCGCACCCACTGACCAGAGCACTCACTGACCTGACCAGAGCACCTACTGACCAGAGCACCTACTGAGCTGACCAGAGCACATACTGACCAGAGCACCTACTGAGCTGACCAGAGCACATACTGACCAGAGCACTCACTGACCAGAGCACTCACTGACCAGAGCACCTACTGACCAGAGCACATATTGACCTGACCAGAGCACTCACTGACCAGAGCACATACTGACCAGAGCACATACTGACCTGACCAGAGCACTCACTGACCTGACCAGAGCACCTACTGGCCAGAGCACATACTGACCAGAGCACATACTGACCTGACCAGAGCACTCACTGACCTGACCAGAGCACCTACTGGCCAGAGCACATACTGACCTGACCAGAGCACATACTGACCTGACCAGAGCACTCACTGACCAGAGCACATACTGACCTGACCAGAGCACCTACTGGCCAGAGCACCTACTGACAAGAGCACATACTGACCAGAGCACATACTGACCTGACCAGAGCACTCACTGACCTGACCAGAGCACCCACTGACCAGAGCACATACTGGCCAGAGCACTCACTGACCAGAGCACATACTGACCAGAGCACATACTGTGGGAGCGGAAATTTGTATTGTCTGTGTATTGTATTGTTGTGTTAAATAAAATAAAAGAGCACCTACTGGCCAGAGCACATACTGACCTGACCAGAGCACATACTGGCCAGAGCACTCACTGACCAGAGCACATACTGACCTGACCAGAGCACTCACTGACCAGAACACATACTGACCTGACCAGAGCACATACTGACCAGAGCACATACTGACCTGACCAGAGCACTCACTGACCAGAGCACATACTGACCTGACCAAAGCACATACTGACCTGACCAGAGCACCTACTGACCAGAGCACATACTGGCCAGAGCACTCACTGACCAGAGCACTCACTGACCAGAGCACATACTGTGGGAGCGGAAATTTGTATTGTCTGTGTATTGTATTGTTGTGTTAAATAAAATAAAAAATAGTAATATATATATACACATACATACATGCATTCTGTAAGTATTCAGCCCCTTTCCCTTTTTTCACATTTTGTTATGTTACAGTACAGCCTTATTTTAAAATGTATTAAATAAATAAAAATTCCTCTTCCATCTACACACAATAATACCTCATAATGAAAAAGTGAAAACAGGTTTTTACAAATGTATAAAAAATGAAAAAAACAGATATACCTTATTTAAATAAGTATTCAGACCCTTTGCTATGAGACTCAAAATTTAGCTCAGGTGCATCCTGTTTCCATCGATCATCCTTGAGATGTTTGTACAACGTCATTGGAGTTCACCTGTGGTAAATTCAATTGATTGGACATGATTTGGAAAAGGACACACTTGTCTAAATAAGGTCCCGCATTTGCAATGCATGTCAGAGCAAAAACCAAGCCTTGAGGTCGAAGGAATTGTCTGTAGAGTGCATAGACAGGATTGAGTCGAGGCACAGATCTGTGGAAGGGTACCAAAACATTTCTGCAGCATTGAAGCTCCCCAAGAACACAGTGACCTCTATCATTCTTAAATGGAAAAAGTTTGGAACCACCAAGACTATTCCTACAGCTGGCCGCCCAGCCAAACTGAGCAATCGGGGGAGAAGGGCCTTGGTCAGGGAGGGGATGATTTTCAGCGGCAGGGACTGGGAGACTAGTCAGGAGATGGATAAATTAATAGAGCAAAGTACAGAGAAATTCTTGATGAAAACCTGCTCCACAGCGTTCAGGAACTCAGACTGGGGTGAAGGTTCACCTTCCAACAGGACAACGACCCTAAGTACACAGCCAAGACAACACGGGAGTGGCTTCGGGACAAAGTCCTTGAGTGGCCCAGCCAGAGCCCGGACTTGAACCCGATCGAACATCTCTGGAGAAACCTGAAAATAGCTGTGCAGTGACGCTGCCCATCCAACCTGACAGAGCTTGAGGGGATCTGTAGAGAAGAATGGCAGAAACTCCCCAAATACAGGTGTGCCAAGCTTGTAGCGTCATACCCAAGAAGACTCGATGCTGTAATCGCTGCCAAAGATGCTTCAAGAAAGTAAAGGGTCTGAATACTTATGTAAATGTGATATTTCCATTTCCCCAAACATTTTGAAACCTGTTTTTGTATAGATTGATAAGGGAAAAACAATTTAATCCATATTAGAAAAAGGCTGCAACGTAACAAAAAGTGGAAAAAGTCAAGGGGTCTGAATACTTTCTGAATGCACTCTCTCATATGATATATATACAGTTGAAGTCGGAAGTTTACATACACCTTAGCCAAATACATTTAAACTCAGTTTTTACAATTCCTGACATTTATTCCTCGTTAAAATTCCCTGTCTTAGGTCAGTTAGGATCACCACTTTATTTTAAGAATGTGAAATGTCAGAATAATAGTAGAGAGAATTATAAAGTTCAGCTTTTATTTCTTTCATCAAATTCCCGGTGGGTCAGAAGTTTACATACACTCAATTAGTATTTGGTAGCATTGCCTTTAAATTGTTTAACTTGGGTCAAACGTTTCAGGTAGCCTTCCACAAGCTTCCCACAATAAGTTGGGTGAATTTTGGCCCATTTCTCCTGACAGAGCTGGTGTAACTGAGTCAGGTTTGTAGGCCTCCTTGCTCAAACGCGCTTTTTCAGTTCTGCCCTACACATTTTCTATGGGATTGAGGTCAGGGCTTTGTGATGGCCACTCCAATACCTTGACTTTGTTGTCCTTAAGCCATTTTGCAAGAACTTTGGAAGTATGCTTGGGGTCATTGTCCATTTGGAAGACCCATTTGCGACCAAGCTTTAACTTCCTGATTTTCCTACCTCACGATGACATCTATTTTGTGAAGTGCACCAGTCCCTCCTGCAGCAAAGCACCCCCACAGCATGATGCTGCCACCCCTGTGCCTCACGGTTGGGATGGTGTTCTTTGGCTTGCAAGCCTCCCCTTTTACTCCAAACATAACGATGGTCATTATTGCCAAACAGTTCTATTTTAGTTTCATCATACCAGAGGACATTTCTCCAAAAAGTACGATCTTTGTCCCCATGTGCAGTTGCAAACCGCAGTCTGGCTTTTTTATGGCGGTTTTGGAGCAGTGGCTTTTTCCTTGCTGAGCGGCCTTTCAGGTTATGTCGATATAGGACTCATTTCACTGTGGATATAGATACTTTGTACCTGTTTCCTCCAACATTTTCACAAGGTCCTTTGCTGTTGTTCTGGGATTGATTTGCACTTTTCGCACCAAAGTACGTTCATCTCTAGGAGACAGAACGCGTCTCCTTCCTGAGCGGTATGACGGCTGTGTGGTCCCATGGTGTTTATACTTACTATTGTTTGTACAGATGAACGTGGTACCCTCAGGCGTTCGGGAATTGCTCCCAAGGATGAACCAGACTTGTGGAGGTCTACAATTTTTTGTCTGAGGTCTTGGCTGATTTCTTTTGATTTTCCCATGATGTCAAGCAAAGAGGCACTGAGTTTGAAGGTAGGCCTTGAAATACATCCACAGGTACACCTCCAATTGACTCAAATGATGTCAATTAGCCTATCAGAAGCTTCTAAAGCCATGACATAATTTTCTGGAATTTTCCAAGCTGTTTAAAGGCACAGTCAACGTAGTGTATGTAAACTTCTGACCCACTTGAATTGTGATACAGTGAATTATAAGTGAAATAATCTGTCTGTAAACAATTGTTGGAAAAATTACTTGTGTCATGCACAAAGTAGATGTCCTAACCGACTTGCCAAAACTATAGTTTGTTAACAAGTCATTTGTGGAGTGGTTGAAAAACAAGTTATAATGACTCCAACCTAAGTGTATATAAACCTCCGACTTCAACTGTATATATAGTACACAATAAAACGTGTGAAACGTGTGAAACAACAGCTCAACAACAACTCGACATCAACACAAGATACAGCCTTTTCACATCTCCAGAAAAACGTCATTGTCCGCGCAATATGGAAATGGCTTCACAATGATTGACATAAAAAAACGTTAACACATCATCTCACCCTCTCTTCTTCTTGAGGTTCTTGAAGCCGCAGCACAGGGAGGGGTAGGTGAGGTCTGCGGTAACCAGGTGTTTGAAGGTTTTGATTGGCGGGAGCTTCTTCAGGTTCCAGGCGTTGCGGGCCATCAGCTCCCTGAGAGATTCCAGGCCTGCTGTGGGGAGGGACGACACCCCCGTCAGGGACACGTCACTGGAAAAGGAAACACAGGGAATACATGTGACAGCTGGAGGTAATACAGAGCTCCTAGAGGGTTCTTACAGAGTTCAGAACAGTGAATACGGGAGACAGCTGGAGGTTAAACAGGGGTCATACAGAGTTCATACAGCTTTGGGTCACATATTATGTCACCTTGGGGAATGTGTGTGTGTGCGCGCGTGTGTAGAAGTGCTGTAATGGTATTTGGAATCATAGGCCATGTCACGGGCCATAGACATTACTATCATTAAAGCCTAACAACAGATGAAGCCTAGTGAAGATATGGTTTTGTACTGTTTAGGACAGCAACACCTCCCCACTTTCTAGTTGTTATGATATGCGTGGCTACCCGTTTTGTGCATTCTCCAAATCTGGGATACACATTTTTGTCAAATGCCTATTTATTCCCCAATTGTTAGACTTGCGATCTTTCTGAAACGGAATGCAAAATACAACGCCTACATCTTGTTCCCGCAAAAGAGTATCCACCACTCTTCCATCGTCTTTATCTAATTAAACATTCTGTTTTTATTGTCCACGTTGCCATGCCAAAGACTGAACCTCACTGGGACGTAAAGTCACAACTCAGTACAAGCTCACATCCAGTCCTGGGTTACATCCCAAATGGCACCCTATTCCCTATATAGTGCACTACTTTTGACCGGAGCCCTGGTCAAAAGTAGTGCACTACACAGGGAATAGGGTGCCATTTGGGTATTCAATTTCTCCTTCAGCATCCTGTGTGATTGTATTATCAGCACATAGTGTAACCTACACTCCCCCTTCGAGGGGCCAAGTGGGGGACAAAACATTAACAAGATGTTTCCTCATCTAGTGTATCAGTGAAATGATCTGCTAAATGATTTAATAATAATAATAATATACAGAAACACAAGCCAAACAATGCATAAAATTAAATCACACTTTCTTTCTTTTCCAGAGGCAGCTGAGTATTTTTCTGTCACATTGGTTCTCTCTCTCTCTCTCTGGTGGAACATTGAGCAACACTGGATAATAATAGTGTGTGTCAAAGACCTGCCGGCGGTCTGATTTTGTCATTGGGAGATATTTAGGCCATGACCTCATGTGGATGACCTCACCACTCAGCCAGGACTAAGACATGTTCCAATACTTTAGAAATATCCTTCCTTCCTTTTCCCCCCGTGAGGTTAGTATAGAGATACGTGATTGAATGGGTATAAGCAAGTTAACAACCTTATTACTTTCACCAATCCAACCAATTCAGGTCAGTGATTACGTCAAGGAACGTAGGAAGGAAGGCCACATTTCTGAAGTACTGAACAAGGCTGGGGAACAGATTGACTTATTAAAAACGTATTAAAGAGGTTACAGCTTGAGGAGTACTACTTCAGAAAACAGATAACAGAGGTAAGGTTTCTGCATCAAACTCCCCAGAAAGGGAAGGGGATATGTAATTCCACTATGACTCTCAAAACAGAGAGGGGAAGGAAAAGTTGAACGTTTCTGTAACACTCACACACAATCTGCGTCTGATTTCCCAGTCAAAATCCCAGCTGTCGTTAAGCTATTCTCATGATTTCTGAACTGTGTTTCTCCCAGACATGTTTCTCACTCATTCTCCACTTTTATGGGAAAATAGAGAGGTACAAAAAGAAAGAAACTTAGCCATGAATGAATTACCGAAGTTATGATTTGAACCCATTTGGCTTTGTAAAAAGGATTGTTTTTCTAGTAATTATTGAATATTTTCGATACTTAATCGTCTGATAATTCTGGACTATCTCTATAAAAGTTCCAAACCCAACTCATAAATCACATATCATTGCAAAACACTCTTGATTAATATCACATTATTGGAACATACTGTATCTCTCTGTTTAATAAGACAAATAACTGACATTTAAGACTGGAACATTGGATGCATTTGTACCATTCTTTCAAAGTAGTTTGAGCAACTAGAACTTCAGAATAGGAACTGAACATGTTGGGCAGTGCAGTGAGAGGAGTTTTTTGTCCAGGGCTCACTTGAAAAAAAAGGATGCTCATCTCTATATGACTTTCCTGGTTAAATAAAGGATGAATAATTACGCACAGAAGCATTGGGCCACTAACAGTGCCTGCAAACGTTCTTTCATCCATCTTGGTCAGACGCTTGTTCCTATGGAGGTACCTGGAGAGAAAACACACACGCACACGCAAACAAGAATGTAACCGACACACTTCAATCACCATAATAATCCTGATAGCTCGGAGACGTGCTACAATATTTTCACTATACACATCACACCACGTTCTACTGTTTATGCACCCTGCTTCCTGGAGTAACACTGACTTCGGACGACTCAGGTCTTATCCTGAGTGTTGTTTTAAATTAGCCGTCCCACCATCGGAGAAGGTACTTCAGAAACACGCTGCACCTTTAAAATAGATATTGTAGAGTCCCTAAATCTAATTTTGATAATAAAGGTGTGTGGGAGTGTTTGTCTTGGTGTTACAGCTCTGGGATCAGCTCTCGCTCTGAGAAAACACACATACACACCGATACACACACTCCCGGATCAGTTTTTTTCTCTAAGCACGCTCTGTGCGTGCCAACCCAAACAGCAGTGTGGTAAGACTGACTACAGTGACTGCCCATTGGTCTAATTACAACTCCATAAGGACCAGCTAGGGTTTTACTGGGGGTGAATGGTTAAATGGAGGGATGGGGTGGAGGTCAGAGCTATATTAATGTTTCATATCCTGATGGGAAAGCTAGAGAGGTGACAAAAAGGAGGGTGGTGGAGGGTGAAGTTTGGGGTTAAAGGGAAAACAGTAACAAAAGTAAGTAAGTAATGTTTACATGTCTTTATACAATATTGGGGTCGGAGTGGAGGAGGGGTGCATCGGGACAGTGTAGTGACACAGAAAGCAATGATTGTTTTTTTACATTTCAATTTTAAACTTTATTCATCCAGGTTAGTCTCAGTAAGATGAAATCTAGATCAAAATAAGACTTTTTGTTCCCTTATGGGGAAATACATTTCCTTTGGTGCTTTGATGCAGACTTCCTGAAATTGTCTTCTTAAAAAAAGAAAATCAGGAGAACTAGGGCTTCCTAATCAAGGCTGAGGTTAACCTCTCTCTAAGCACGTCTGGGAGAACCAGTTCAGATGGAACCGTGATCCTACTGCTTGTGTAGCGTAATAGTGTAATTTTGAGTAAGGAAATATTAATGCCAGATGTAAAAAAAAAAATAATAATAATCCAGTCAAAATACTAAGTAACTTAATTTTGGTGAAATGAAGGGGTCTGAAATGACTGATTGTTAAGCCAGAGTGAAAGATATCATAACTGTAACAACATGGAGAAGTACTGGAGGTACGGTTCTCTATGAGAAGACTCTTCCTCTAAGGCAGTCCAAAGCACTGTTACAATCCATTTATACAGTAATTGGTTCCAACAGCAAGAGTTCATCAACAATACAACATTACAAGAATCCTTGCTGCTTCAGTGCTTTGTCCTGCATGGCTTTGGGTCAGCAGGGTCAAGCAGAGAGCTGCAGGTGGCTACTAATACAGTATTTCATTTTCTATTCTATTATTTTCTATTCTATACCATTCTATTCTGTTATTTTCTATTCTGTTATTTTCTATACTATACCATTCTATTCTGTTATTTTCTATTTTATACCATTCTATTCTATTATTTTCTATACTATACCATTCTATTCTGTTATTTTCTATTTTATACCATTCTATTCTATTATTTTCTATACTATACCATTCTATTCTGTTATTTTCTATTCTGTTATTTTCTATACTATACCATTCTATTCTGTTATTTTCTATTCTGTTATTTTCTATACTATACCATTCTATTCTGTTATTTTCTATTATATTATGTTATTTTCTATTTTATACCATTCTATTATGTTATTTTCTATTTTATACCATTCTATTCTATTATTTTGTGTTAATGATATAAGCAAAATAACTTACACAGCATCCAGTTTGGTCCCGTTGAAAGCATGATGTTGAATGTCGGTGAAGCCATTACTGTACAACATCCTGTAAGAGAATAAACACATCAGAAAACATTCATAACAGTAACATTTACTGAAGTCAAAACTGCGTTATTTTATGCACCAACCCACTGAATCTGTCTGGTTGTACAGGTCCTATTAATCAGTAATGCCAATTCCAGCTGTTGAATAACATGTATATTTTGGTGCTGAGGATTTGCCTGTGTATGCATTTCAGTGACCAAAATCACTACAACATTTTCTGTAACATATTTCCCTGTGTTATGTTCTCCCCAACAAAATTGAACCACTTCGATCGATGTATTGGTTAGTTGTGTCCTGAATCAGTTTGTCAATGTGACCATGGCTTTGGCATCTAATGTAATGGTGTTTTCTCGCCGACAGACATTTGTGAGAACATCTCTGTGCTGGTCACAGCACTCTCAGACTGCAAGCAAGGGTAATGCAATGGCCTATAGTCCACAGTGAAGACACCAGTGAAACTGTAGAGCTATGGCTGTGTACTCACACCGTCAGCACTTGGTTGGTAATACCGCGGAATGAGTTTGCTGGGACCTCAGATATGTATGGATGATCAGCTATTTCACTGAGGAGATACAAGAGGAAATTAGGTGGTGTTGCAAATACACTACCGGTCAAAAGTTTTAGAACACCTACTCATACAAGGGTTTTTCTTTATTTTTACTATTTTCTACATTGTAGAATGATGTAATATTCTATAATATATGGAATCATGTAGTAACCAAAAAAGTGTTAAACAAATCAAAATATATTTTATATTTGAGATTCTTCAAATAGCCACCCTTTGCCTTGACGACAGCTTTGCACACTCTTGGCATTCTCTCAACCAGCTTCACCTGGAATGCTTTTCTGTTGTTTTGTTGGCTGCTTTTCCTTCACTCTGCGGTCCGACTCATCCCAAACCATCTCAATTGGGTTGAGGTCGGGGGATTGTGGAGGCCAGGTCATCTGATGCAGCACTCCATCACTCTCTTTCTTGGTAAAATAGCCCTTACACAGCCTGGAGGTGTGTTGGGTCATTGTCCTGTTGAAAAACAAATGGTAGTCCCACTAAGCCCGAACTAGATTGGATGGCGTATCGCTGCAGAATGCTGTGGTAACCATGCTGGTTAAGTGTGCCTTGAATTCTAAATAAATCACAGACAGTGTCACCAGCACAGCACCCCCACAACATAACACCTCCTCCTCCATGCTTTATAGTGGGAAATACACATGCGGAGATCATCGTGTCTCACATAGACACGGCGGTTGTAACCAAAATTTGGACGCCAGACCAAAAGGACAAATTTCCATCGGTCTAATGTCCATTGCTTGTGTTTCTTGGCCAAAGCAAGGCTCTTCTTATTATTGGTGTCCTTTAGTAGTGGTTTCTTTGCAGCAATTCGACCATGAAGGCCTGATTCACACAGTCACCTCTGAACTGTCGATGTTGGGATGTGTCTCTTTTTTTTAACTCTGAAGAATTTATTTGGGCTGCAATTTCTGAGACTGGTAACTCCAATGAACTTATCCTGTGCAGCAGAGGTAACGCTGGGTCTTCCATTCCTGTGGCGGTCCTCATGAGAGCCAGTTTCATCATAGCGATTGATGTTTTTTGCGACTGCACTTGAAGAAACTTTCAAAGAAATGTTCCATATTGGCTGACCTTCATGTCTTAAAGTAATGATGGACTGTCATTTCTCTTTGCTTATTTGAGCTGTTCTCGCCATAATATGGACTTGGTCTTTCACCAAATAGGGCTATCTTCTGTATACACCCCACACCTTGTCACAACACAACTGACTGGCTCAAATGCATTAAAAAGGAAAGAAATTCCACAAATTAACTTAAGAAGGCACACATGTTAATTGAAATGCATTCCAGGTGACTACCTCATAAAGCTGGTTGAGGGAATGCCAAGAGTGTGCAAAGCTGTCATCAAGGCAAAGGGCGGCTATTTGAAGAATTTCAAATATATTTTGATTTGGTTAACACTTTTTTGGTTACTACAGGATTCCATATGTGCTATTTCATAGTTCCGATGTCTTCACTATTAATCTACAATTTAGAAAATAGTAAAAAATGAAGAAAAACCCTAGAATGAGTAGGTGTTCTAAAACGTTTGACTGGTAGTGTATAGAAAACCTCGTCAGAGAGTAGAAAAAAAGGAATGGAATGACACAGAATGGAAAATAGCTAAGTACATCTCCTAGCACTATAGTAACCACTGGCATTAGACGACAGGCGAGACATAATGGATTGGAAAATCCTTACTATAAATAAGACAGCTCTTTAGAGAGGACAGGATGATGCTTCTACACTCCCCTACGTATGTGTTTTGGACAGTATAGCTACAATCCTTAATTTGGCTCTATACCCCAGAATTTTGGATTTGAGATCAAATGTTTTATATGAGGTGACAGTGCATATTTTCACCTTTTATTCGAGGGTATTTTTATACTTATCTGTTTTTTGAAATGAAAGCACTTTATGTATCTAGTTCCCCATTTGAAGGTGTCATGAGTATTTGAACAAATTCACTTCTAGTTTATTACATTTAGTCAAAAGTTTAGTATATGGTCCTATATTCCTAGCACGCAATAACTACATCATGCTTGTGACTCTACAAACGTGTCGGATGCATGCGTTTCGGATCAGGTTGTGCCCAATAGAAATGAATGGTAAATAATGTAGTGTTATTTTGGAATCACTTTTATTGTAAATAAGAATATAATATTTCTAAATACTTCTACATTAATGTGGATGCTACCATGACTATGGATAATCATGAATGAATCGTGAATAATGATGAGTGAGAAAGTTAAAGATGCTATTTTCTATTTTTTATTTAACTGATCATGCCACCATTTTTTGGGTGGGGTATGATATTTATGCCACTGTAACTTATTCGCTCATCATTATTCACAATTCACTCATGACACATATGTGTTGAGAAACATATTATATTCTTATTTACCCACAACGTGACTCCAAAATGACACAATACAATATTTACCATTCATTTCTTTTGGGAACAACATAATCTGAAACACAACCAAAACTAACTGCAAATGCATCCAACAAGTTTGCAGAGTCACAAACTTTTGACAAAATGTTATACGCTATAAGTGTATTTGTCCAAATACTTATGACACCTTCAAATGGGAGGACTAGATACATAAAGTGCCTTCATTTCTAATCGATAAAACCGGTATGTATGAAAATACCATCAAATAAAAAAAGGTGACATTCTGTACTGTCGCCTCAAATGCTATTTTGTATAGAGTATAGAGCTTAATTAAAAGTTTGAGCTTCACTGTCCAAATAAATATGAAGAAGAGTGTGTGTGTGATGTCAGTCTCATTAAAGAGATTTAAACCTCAATCGACTTACGGGTAAAAATCCCATTATTTTCCACATTTAGTATGACAAATGAGTGAGGTATTGAATGAAATACTGGAATGTATAGAAATACTACTGAAATATGGAATGTTATGGTTGTAATACTTGTGAGACAGTACCTACTTGAGTATAGTGCTAACAAAGGTAGTATGTATTAGTAATGCAGTTTGCTTACAGTATAAAGTTCATATCATCTGAGTGAATGTTGGTGAGATCAGGAAAGATGGTGAGGCCAGTATTGAAAATCCCCCTAGAAGGAACCAAGAGAGAGATGGTTAGATAGCTGGCAGGCGATGACCAAGCAGACTATACCAATCAAAACCAAGAGAGAGATGGAAAGATAGCTGGCAGTGACCAAGCAGACTCCCTCACCAATCAAGCAACCACAGAGTATAAAATATAACATGACAGTGCCAGTACTGGCATATACAATAGGAACCTTTTAAGTTGAATAGATTGGAAATAATTGCTCAATTATTGCCAAAGCCAAATATTTCAAGACAAGTCTCATCTATTGTATCTTGTGTTAAAGTAATGTTGTCAGTTTTTCACTTACATTAGCGTTTTCAAAGCCAAGATGGTTTTGATTTTGAAAAAAAGATGCTTATAATAAACGTAGGATTTCTAAATGAGCTCACAGGTATTTCAGGTTTGGAAGGTTCTTAAATGCTTCTGGGTCGATGTACGACAGACTCTTTGCGTTCCGGATCTCTCTGAAATGGAAAACACAAATACACCTTAAAAATGACAGTAAACATGATGTTTTCCAGTTTGACAAGTACTTCTGTGTATCCTAGGATTAAGTGCTCATACATCCTTTGCTTTGCTTAGTAATTTGACATTCCTGTGTCACTGAACATACAGGACATGTTGCGTAGTATATAGGGTTGTATTCATCCCCACGAGTCCTTTACAGTTTCCTTTCATGTTCTCTAAAAGTCAAGTACGTGCTTTAGGTTCACTGAAACACACACATCAAATCTTATTCGTCACATGCTTCGTAAAACAACAGGTGTAGACTAACAGTGAAACGTTTACTTACATGCACACTCACACACCCTAAGACCCCCCCCCCCACCCCCCCCCCCCCACACACACACACACACTGAGTGCTGACAGAAGAGGGCAAGGTGCATGTCTGTCTATCGGAAAGACGAGGAGGAAAATCTCCAAAGTCTCCACATACATCCAACTCTGGAAGCCAAGGTTCAATTAACGTTTCATTAGTGTGTTGACTCTGGTGCACCCATCGGCCAAAGAGAGGGCTCTCCTCTTTGCTTGTCTAACCCATGTGGTGTGGATGAAAGCTGGGGAACGTGTGAACCTAGCCCTCCTTCACACACCTAGGTAACCGCAATCAGCACCCTAGCCAACATGTTCTGACCACTGAGAGTCTGAGCCACTGTGTGTGTTTGTGTGCAGTGAACAGCTACCTTAACCTCCACCCCACCTCGTCCTCCACCACCTCCCTTCCTCCCTGCCTCTCAGTCCCTGAGTTGGTGTGTCTGTGTGCAGTGAACTGCTACCCTACCCCCTTCTACCCCATCCCACTCTCCACCTCCTCCCTCCCTCTCAGACCTCAGCTCCTTGATTCCCCGAACAGCCCTTGCCACCCTCCACCTCCTCTTGGTCCGGCCTTTGTGTCTGACCCATGGAGGAAACAGGAGAGAGATGCCATTATTATGTGATGTGGCACAACCACTGGACCAATCAGGTCTGAACAGGCCCTGGTGATCCAATAGAAATAATGGGCTATGAACTCTTCTTAGTGTGGGAGAAACTCTTGGTCTCTACACTTTGAGCCTATCACAGAGCGTGAGCCAGGACAGGGATTGGCCAAATATAGAGCCTGTCACAGTGGGGACTGTGCTGATGGACATCAATGGAATACGAGATAAGGGGAAAGTCAGTGTTCTGTACTATTGTGATGAAGCAGCTTGATGCAAAGCAAAGTCTTGACGCAAAGCAAATAAATGATTAAATGATCTCATCCCATGCAACTTAGCGGTCAGACCTTAGAGAGACCATACATCAGACGCCGATATAGAGACAACTAAGGCCATTACGCAAACCAACTTGCTGTTTATGAGACGCCTCCACAGCAGCTCAGGCATGGATAGGAAAACCACATTGACTGTTGGCTTCCACTCTCTCCTAACATCCCCAGTTGCACGCTGTTACGTCTGTCTGTTTAGACCCAGACCTAGCGATGATGGACAGGAGACAGATACTCTATGTATCAATTATTCTCTCCAACGTCATTATGTCAGAAGGCACTTCGCTAAAAGTGCTGCCCCAGAGTAACATGGGACGTCAAAGCCACGCTCTTCAGATGTTATGAAATGTTGTCGTCAACCGTAACTGTTATGGAAACGCTGTTGGGTAACAGTTCTAGAATATCTGTTGATCGTGTATGCATATGCTGGCGCTCGCAATGGTTTGCGGCATGGAAGGGGAGAACACTATTTACGATCCTGAAAATAATAAGGCAAATTCATCTAACTTCTTCACCATAATGTGTTTAATAAGAGTCATTATTAGAAAAAACACTCCCCTCCATATGTATTTGGACAGTGAAGCAAAACATTTTGTGAAGCTCCAGCATTTTGGATTTGAGATCAAATGTTTCATATGAGGCGACAGTACAGAATGTCACCCTTTATTTGAGGGTATTTTTATGACTTCTTCAAATGGGGGGACTAGATCTATAAAGTGCTTTTGTTTCTAAACATTAAAACAGATTTGTATGATCAAATTAAAAGGTGACATTATGCACTGTCGCCTCATATGAAACATTCTAGCTTAAATCTAAAATGCTGGAGACAAAATATTTTTATCTTCACTGTTCAAATACATATGGAAGGGAGTGTACATATGTACTCACATGTGGGTGATTTTCTTTAGATTGTAGAAGGAATGCCTCTCAAGTCCTGCCAGTGTTACGTCCACTGATATGTATCTGAAAGAAAGAAACCATCATACTTTGATATAGGGATTTTCAACATACAGAAAGACATACGGTATCTTTAATAAAATTAAAGATCAATTTTACACTCTTTCTTCCACATTCTTTACACACATGGTTTTACTGTGTAACATTTTATCAAATACAATTAAAAAGGTATTGCGCAAACATACCAATTATTATACAACATGTGATTTACTGTCATCTACACTCCTTTCCGTATTTATTTGGACAGTGAAGATCAACTTTGTATACTCCGGCATTTTGGATTTGAGATCAAATGAGGCGACAGTACAGAATGTCACCTTTCATTTGAGGCTATTTTTCATACCTATCGGTTGTACTTTTTAGAAATGAAATCACTTTATGCATATTGTCCCCCCCTTTGAAGATGTTTTTTTCATAATATTTGGACAAATTCACTTATTTGTGTATTAAAGTAGTAAAAAAGTTAGCACGCAACAACTACAGTGCATTCGGAAAGTATTCAGACCCCTTGACCTTTTCCACATTTTGTTACGTTACAGCCTTATTATAAAATTGATTTTTTTTTTTAATTCCCTCATCAATCTACAGACAATACCCCATAATGACAAAGCAAAAACAGGTTATCAATTTTAGAAAATGTATATACAAAAACCCCGTAAATATCTCATTTAAATAAGTATTCAGACAATTTACTCAGAACTTTGTTGAATCACCATTGGCAGTGATTGCAGCATCAAGTCTTCTAGGGTATGACGCTACAAGCTTGGCACACCTGTATTTGGGGAGTTTCTGCCATTCTTCTCTGCAAATCCTCTCAAGCTCTGTCAGGTTGGATGGGGAGCATCACTGCACAGCAGTTTTCAGGTCTCTCCAGAGATGTTTGATCGGGTTCAAGTGCGGGCCCTGGCTGGGCCACTCAAGGACATTCAGAGACTTGTTCCGAAGCCACTCCTGCATTGTCTTGGCTGTGTGCTTAGGGTCGTTGCCCTGTTGGAAGGGGAACCTTTGCCCCAGTCTGAGGTCTTGAGTGCTCTGGAGCAGGTTTTCATCACTGATCTCCCTGTACCTTGCTCCGTTCATCTTTCCCTCGATCCTGACCGAAAAACATCCCCACAGCATGATGCTGCCACCACCATGCTTCACCGTAGGGATGGTGACAGGTTTCCTCCAGATCTGACGCTTGGCATTCAGACCAAAGTGTTCGATCTTGGTTTCATCAGACAAGAGAGAATCTTATTTATCATGGTCTGTGAGGCCTTTAGGTGCCTTTTGGCAAACTCCAAGCGGGCTATCATGTGCCATTCACTAAGGAGTGGCTTCCGTCTGGCCACTCTACTGTACCATAAAGGCTTGATTGGTGGAGTGCTGCAGAGATGGTTGTCCTTCTGGAAGGTTCTCCCATCTCCACAGAGGAACTCTGGAGCTCTGTCAGAGTGACCATCGGGTTCTTGGTCACCTCCCTGTTCAGTTTGGACAGGTGGCCAGCTCTAGGAAGGGTCTTGGTGGTTACAAACTTCTTCCATTTAAGAATGATAGAGGTCACTGTGTTCTTGGGGACCTTCAATGCTGCAGAAATGTTTTGGTACCCTTCCCCAGATCTGTGCCTCGACACAATCCTGTCTCGAAACTCTACGGACAGTTCTTTTGACCTCATGGCTTGGTTTTTGCTCTGACATGCACTGTCAACTGTGGGACCTTATATAGTCAGGTGTGTGCCTTTCCAAATCATGCCCAATCAATTGAATTTACCACAGGTAGACTCCAATCAAGTTGTAAAAACATCTTAAGGATGATCAATGGAAACAGGATGCACCTGAGCTCAATTTCGCGTCTCATAGCAGAGTCTGAATACTTACGTAAATAAGGTATTTCTGGTTTATATTTTTTTAATAAATGTACACATTTAAAAAGTAACCTGTTTTCACTTTGTCATTATGGGGTATTGAGTGTAGATAGATTAAATTATATTTTTTCTTCATTAATTTTAGAATAAGGCTGTAACGTAACAAAATGTGGAAAAAGGCAAGGGATCTGAATACCTTCCGAAGGCACTGTACATCAAGCTTGTAACTCTACAAACTTGATGGATGCATTTGCAGTTTGTTTTGTTTGTGCTTTGGATTACGTTGTGCCCAATAGGAACTGAATGGTGAATAATCTAGTGTCCTCTTGGAGTAACTTTTATTGTAAAAAAGAAAATAATGTTTCTGAACACTTCTACATGAATGTGGATGTTACCATGATTATGGATAATCATGAATGAATCGTGAATAATGATGAGTGAGAAATTTACAGAGGAACAAACTTCATACTGCCAAATCAAATTCTAACATCTCACCATTACCAATAACAGGAGAGGCTAGAATTTTTGTGGGGGTATGATCTTTGCTCTTGTTACAATTCATTCATGATTATCCATAATCATGGTAGCATCCACATTACTGTAGAAGTGTTCAGAAACATTCTTTTCTTATTTACAATAAAAGGTACTCCAAGATGGCACTAGATTATTCACCATTCAGGTCCTAATTGGGCAAAACAATCTGAAACACAACCAAAACAATCTGAAAATGCATCCAACAAGTTTGTAGAGTCACAAGCTTGATGTAGTCATTGCGTGCTAAAAATATGGGACCAGATATTAAACTTTTGACTACTTGAATACACTATAAGTGAATTTGTCCTAATTCTTTTAAAATGGGGGGGGGACGCTAAAAAAGATACGTATGAAAATACCCTCAAATAAAAGGTAAGATTCTGTACTGTTGCCTCAATTGAAACATTCAAAATACTGGAGTATAGAGCCCAATGTAAAAATATGTTAGCTTCACTGTCCAAATAAATACGGAGGGGCGTGTACCTGAACCACTGTGAGAAGTAAAGCTACTAGACTAATGATCCTCAATCCAAAGCTTTAGCCTCAGTCCTATAGTCTTAACCACCCACCTCTCCCAATGCCTCGAAATCCATGGGTAATTTAACAGGTATGTATGCACCCTACATATCCATTACCCAGTCATCAGTACCACTGCTTTCATTTGTTATTACTGAGTAACTACTGTGTAGTCTAATGGCATATAAAACAAACAGACTGAGATTATGAATCTATATCAGAAATGGAATGAGTCTCTTCATTGTGAGAAAGCAGGGTTAGTATTTAAAGTGCAGTGCACTAGACTAGAATTGCTCCTGATTGCTAATAAATACTATTTACATGCTGCTAAATGAAGGGGGTTAAACAAGTACTTCCAGTCTAGACTACAGGTTAAAAAGGGTCTCTATTCCAGTATTCTGTGGCAGGTTGAAGCTTATTGTCATGGGTCTTGTCCTGGAGGCAGAACTGGGCAGCTGCTAAGTCGAAATTGTCTATGTAGTAAAAATGTATGATATATATATATATATATATTTTAAACTTTTTGATCTTAATTTAAGGTTAGGCATTAGGGTTAGCTGTGTGGTTAAGGTTAGGCTTAAAATCAGATTTGATTACTTTCTGGCTGTGCCAGCTAGCGACCACTCCGCAGAGCTGCCCCCAGAACAAGATTGATGACGAAAACCGCTAACCTGCTATTCTGTTGGGCAATATAGAGGTGTGCTGGGTGAGGCTGGGGAAAACATCTCCTTTTGCTCTCTCTCGCTCTTCTTTCCTCATGCAGGACTTGGACACAGCCACTGGCCTCAGGCTGGGATCAAGGCCTAGCTCGTGTATATTTTCAGAGAAGTTGTCAAAAAGAAATCAATTTCAAATTTTCGCATTGCTTTCAACATTTTGGCTTGGTGATACCCTTTTCCACCTTCTTCTACTGAGTTGATATTTTACCACATCATCTAACCCGTTCCCTGAACGAGGCACCAATCCGTACAGGCGACTCCACCGGAATACCTTGCCGATGCCTAGGCCCTTGCGGTGGGAAGGCTGACATTCCTATTCTAGAAACGCATTAGCTCTTCCAACTGTGATTAGCAGACAGCGGTGATACTAAACAGAGAACAGATCATCTGCACAAGTGGAGGAGAGGACAAAGAGAGAGAGAGAGAGATTTTGGGGGGGGGAGAAAGAGAGAGAGAGTGTGGGGGGAGAAAGAGAGAGAGAGGAAGCAGAGAGCGAGAGGAGGCTTGGAAAAGGCTTGGATCCCTGATCCCAATGTTTTGGATCAGAGGGAGGATAATAGATAGGTGGATGATGTGGAGTCGGGATATTAAGAATTGAAATATAGCTTTGTGGCTTAATGAGGTGAGAATTTGTGATGATGATCGGAGAGATAGAAAGAGAGGGACAAGGAAGGGAATAATGGTGAAAAGAGACTGTGCGATTGTGCTGATGGTGATTCACTCACATCCTTGAGATGTTGACCAGGTTGGAGAAAACATCTCCTGGCACTGATGTCAGACGCGTCTCCAGAAGCCATCTGGAAGAGACATAGAGGAGTACTGATCAATGTAAAGTTTACAGATCCATGTAAAATTGACAGATCCAACACAATCAAACACTCATATCGTGCAAATACGTACAAAAACTATTTCAGCAGATTTTGTTCATTTTTGTGTTGCTTAATTCGTGTGAAAATACACGTGTTTAGGTACGACTTAACTCATAGGAAAAGACACAAATATTTGTGCAACCTTATTCATAGGAAAATACATTTTGCGTGGGCAAACTTCAGAACAATCTTTTCAAAGTTATTGGAGCAATGCATTTTGGGCAATGGTGTTTTACACTGCCTTTGTTGTTGTTAATCAACCAGGTTGTCACTGAAATGAATGCCAATGCTGTGTTCTATGCTTACTTTCACTTAATACTTTGGGATACTGGTGCCATGTTATATTTTATGAGGGTTGCCAGATTGGAGTAAAAAGCAGTATGTCTTTTTTTTGTGGTATTGATGGAGGTTTTTGATTGGGGAATGGAGATACATTTTCATGATGGGAAATTAGTTCATCAATAAATATGGGTAAACAGAAGACCTGCAAAAAAAATCTGTTTGGTTTAAATTCCCCTGGTGCAACTGCATGGTATGTGCAAATATAACGAGTCTGGACAATGGGCAATTAAGCCATATCAACGCAGTTAAACAGGTTCATGTAAAATAAGTAATTCTGTTGGCTTACACTTATGGCACTTCCTAGGCCGTTTCATGATGTTTATTACGTTTGTGTCAATGACTTACAGTAGGCTATTGTAACAAGACATATCCCAGCATTGTAGGGCTACTGCCTCTGTCCAGAGGAATACTAGGCTTTCAGGGCAATGGCCATTAGAGCTCACTTTGCCACAGATGAGCCCTGGTTAGAGTCCCCGTTGCAGCTTTCACTTTCTTCTACTACGTTGTTGGCAGCGTTCAGATCACGTCCAGCTTACGTCTAGTTATGTGATCTAGTGGTGGGAAGCGTTCTGTGTTTCAACATTGTGTTGGGTTATTCTTACCAGTGTGGACCCAAAACAAACACATTCTACACATTTACAAACTACCTGTTAAAAGTGTTACTACAACCACAGGGTTCTGTTGTTACTGAACCGTATACATCTAATAACCTGACAGTGATCCACATCATATGGGTAGACAAATAATGTAAGTGTGTTATGCAGCAAAATAGAATGAGTAAAAATGACAAAAGAAATCAAGCAAAGAAGTACAACTATTTAACCATTTTATTCATTACTGAAACATGCAAACTACAAACATGTCACCAGTTAAAGATAAGGAATACATACAGAAGTCAAGAGTTGGCTATAACATGAGTACAAACAAGGTGAGTGTGTGTATACAGCATGTGTGTAAGTGTTTGTGTGCGTGTATATTATGGTGTGTATTATAATTTCCCATCCTAAAAATGTATCCCCATCTGGTATACACTTAGTGTCAAAAATGTACTGCAGGATTTGTTATAAACCATTTTAAATTGTATTTCTATGTTTCAAGTATAGCTAGAATGTCTGAACAGTGACATGATCCTCCTGAAAGCCTGAGGGAATTGAATTCAAATTGGAATTTGTGGAATTGTTGGGGATAATATTGAATTGGGAAATGAATCATTGGAATTTACCTAACATTGAAATTGAGAGCAATTGAATTATCTCTGAATTTAAAGACTGACCTGGAATTTGAATTGAAATAAATGGAATTTACAGGGAGAGGGAATTGAATTTGTGAAATTAACTCCAACCCTGTCCTTCTGCTTGTTCAGTCAGTCTGCAGGATCTATAGGCCCTGAAAACACTCATCATACACTTTGTATCCTGTAAACTGGGCGTGCAGCAGAGCAGACAACTATTGAAATTGATCAAGCAGACCATAACGCAAGAGTGCTGAAGACATGGATTCATCTTGGAGTTGAAAAGTAGACCCAACAGTGAAAAGAGAGAGAGAGACATGGATTGGAGATGAAGAACGGGGGCAAGTGAGGGTACAAGCTCGGGAACACTCCAAAGCCTGTCGATCGCTTTCATTTCAGAATTGTCGGTATTACAAATTTGTTATAGAATCAAACAAGATCCTTAATTTACAGCGAAGTCGGCCTCGGCTAACCCGGGTCGGCTCCAGACCAACATTGGTAGATAGACTGTATGTTTCTGGTTACTAGGTTCTCTCTCCATGCAATGCAGGGCTGGATGAAAGGGTTCTTTGAAGTGTATGGTGTAAACCCTGTCATAGGAACATGAGGGGAAAACAAGAACGTTGGGTCTGAGTATGTAGGAGTGGACCTGGACCTAGCCCCTCAGCTCTCAGCCAAACCAAACAATGTCTGGCCCTGCTTACACCTACGACCTGGTGGCTGGGGGAAACACACTGGGTTATAATGGTTTATTACTAAAAAGTGGTTTATTAGTGGTTTATCACCAGAAATGACCATTGGTGATATTGTTATCAATATCATTACATACATATTTTTTGGTTTGTTGTTGCAGTAGTTAATCGCAGCGGCGGTAGCTGAGCTAGCTATTGGACCTAGGTTTTGTTTCAATCTGTAGCGCAGAAGATGCGCGCCATAGTGCGATAGAAATTTGAAGGCAATGTTCCCATGACTGCCTTCACAGGAAACGCTGCATATGTCGGCTCAATCGGAAAGGACCTTTAAAAATGTCAATCGTGCTACAGTGTGGATCTTCAGCACTACGGATTAAATCGAGCCCCTAGTATTAGTTGAATGTCAAGCCTGGAGAAGAAACACTATTTAAAATGCTCTTCACTAGGATAAATAGTTAGCTCAGTAGACCATTTCCCAAAAATAATTTCAGCCAACGAAAATGGAGATCCTCTTTAGACTTCTGACTCAGATGGTAATGGAGCCGTATACTCCATAGACCTACTTCAATGTGCCTAAGCGTCTGCTCGGAACACCTGCACTTCTCTGCTAAGCATGTGTGACATTGATCTAACTTTTTCTTTACCCTTCTCTACTCCCATTTGACAACTATTTTAACACCAATCTTTACTAATTTGGAAAGATTGTATCGAGACGAGGACGATGGGACAAGGGGGCGGGGGGGGGGGGTTGGCACGCCAGAACAATTTGGAGAAACAATGGACTAATTCAGTGCTGAGAGCTGGCGGTTAGTCAGGGGGTTGGTCAGTGGTAGCGTAGAGCACGGCAGCTCTTTGACAAGGTCAAACAAACAGAGATACACAGAGCAGACTCCCATCACCATCACAATGTGTTGAGCCATTTCACTGGATACCTACTACTACTACACACACACGCCATAATAAAATCAGTCCAGTGTTACATTGGGGCCACAGAGGGCAGACAATCAGCATCCTACAGGCTTTATGGGAAAATGACACCCTCAATTTGTCATTCAAGAGAGGATAAACCCTCGTAATTTATAATGGTGTCAGAACAGAGAGTGGCTGACAACATGGCTAGTGTGGTTTACTACTAGATCTCTCTCAAGTAGAATGATGGAGCAATACTGGGGTTATTTATGGCCTTAATGATTGGCCTTAATGATTTAGTAAGTGACAGCGTAACAGTGTACAACTTCAAACTGTACTCAATCTTAAAATCCTAAAATTGTCCTTAATCGTGCCAAGTGTAGGCCAGTGGAGGCTCCTTAGAGGAGCAATGGGAGGAACATCCTCCTCAGTGAATTTCATAAAAATAGACATTGTAAAACATGTAAGTTATCATTTTTAGATAAAACTACACTAAACATATTCACGTCTCCAAATAATTTATTAAAATACACTGTTATTGCAATGAAGGTCTACAGTAGCCTCAACAGCACTCTGTAGGGTAGCACCATGGTGTAGCCGGAGGACAGCTAGCTTCCATCCTCCACTGGGTACATTGACTTCAAAACAAAACCTAGGAGGCTCATAATTCTCATCCCCTTCCATAGACTATGCAGGAATTATGACAACTTCCAGAGGACGTGCTCCAACCTATCAGAGCTCTTGCAGCATGAACTGACATGTTGTCCACCCAATCAAAGGATCAGAGAATTAATCTAGTACTGAAAGCATAAGCCGCAGCTAGCTAGCACTGTAGTGCTCAAAACGTGTTGAGTATTTGTCTCAAAGAAAGAGAAAGACAATTTCTTCAAAGATTAAGGAGAAGCAAAAGAGTTTAATTGAATTAGCTAGCAAGTTTAGCCTACTCAAACACCTTGCTCAAACAGAGGGATGCTATGTTAGCTAGCTGGCTATGAATATCCAACACAACACTGGAACTCTTCCAAGTCAAGGTAAGCTTTTGGTTTTACTAATTTATTGCCCCCGGGTTTGCCGGTGTAACTGCTAAACTGCGTACTAACTATACACTAACGTTACTGCATGATTGTAGCGGGTTTACTAACTTGTTAGTTCTATTAGCTATGTTGACTATGATGTTACTTTCGCTAATATGGGGACAACGATGTAGGCTGTGTGTAGCGGTTATGATATGGCTTCGCTTGGAAAGGTTTTTTCGCCTGGTCACATACAGGTAATGTGTTGTGCATTGAAGTCCACAAACAAAGGGAGAAGGTGAGAGCGCATAGATGCGAGAAGGAATACAATGTGGCTGCTATGAAAGTGAACTGAGTTTACGCGTGATCAGGGGTGTATTCATTCCGCCAATTCTGTTGAAAAATGCTTCTTAAACGGAAGCAAATGGAACGAAAACAGGGATAAACATACAGTACCTGAATTTGTCCCATAGAAACTTGTTTGCAACTGTGTGACTAATGATTACACCCTAGATCAGGTAGATGCAGGCAAAAGTGTACAAGGCGGTATTGAATGTGTCACTGTCTGTCACCTCAAATGTTTCTCTCGACCTGTGTGCACCTACGTTGTAAACCTTCGTTCATAGGCTAGGTTGTAGCAACTGGAAAATTCCAGTATCATATAGTAGCCTAAACCTATCGATGTTACATTGAAATTGATGAATGGAATATGAATGACAGTCATCCAACACGCTATAAGATAAATAAAATCCATGCTCATGAGAAGAAGAAAAAAATTAATTGCATCATCTTAAAATGGCACTGACCGCCATTGGTGTAGGCCTAGGCTAAACCTTCAATCTGTACTCTACCACTATCACTGTCTTCAAGTGTTCTATCAAGTGTTAGGTTATGCAGTGCCTGGGCTCAGTGTTTTTCCTCTTCTGTTCTTTGTTCTGTTACTGTAACTGCATTTTGAGCAGAATGTAATGAAAAAACTATGAATATTGCTTTTGTGACAATAATGTTTGTTTCCTTAAATCTTAATTTACAGATTATCAAATTAAAATAGTTCACAGTTTGAAGTCATTCATTCATTCTAACAGTTCAGTGTTTATAATTATTAGTCATGGTAATTTCCTATAACTAATCACACTTCTATACTTCAATATTTTTCCCCACCCTATAGACCCACAGTGACTACTTTAAAAATCATTTGGGAATCGATTCTTAAGAGCTAAATTAATCAATCTATGTGGGATTTATAGACAACGGATACCTGGATCTAAATAAATTGTTATTCTAGAATGAATCCAAGAATTCCAGTGTTAGGAGACTGAAGAGAGTTATTGTGGGTTTTTCCCCCTCTCTTGAAAAAAATTGTTCTCCCTAATTATTCTCAAATGGCACTCTCTCTCTGGATGTTTGAGAAATGTGCTGTGAAAAGTAAATATTGTATTTGAGTGCATCGAGCAGGCCCAGCGTCTGGTGTGGGAGAACTAGCAGTCACGCTACACAGACTTTTAAAGAGTGTCTCTGCTTTCCTTTCCACCGTACCTCTACCTCTTATCTAACTCTTCAACATATGGACAAGAACTGCAGAAATACACCCCCCCCCCCCCCCCCCCCCCACACATAACCTGAATAGAGTACTCTCTGTCTTACCCCTGTGACACACACACGTGCACTCACAAAGACACGGTACACACTTTTTATTAGCATGCTCTACAAGAAACAATTGACAATATGCTGATATGTCAACCTCTTGTAGCTAACCAGTGGTACTACAGAGAGACTTCTGTACTTTAACTATTTACACAGTTACAACACTGAATATATACATAATATGACATTTGAAAGGTCTCTATTCTTTTGGAATATTATGTCGTGTTATGTTTACTGTTCATTATCTATTTCACTTGCTTTGGCAATGTAAATATATGTTTCCCATGCCAATAAAGCCCCTTAAATTGAAACGGTGTTAACACAAAAGAGACAGGGACCTAGTCCCAGCAGCACTAACACAATGGGTTCAGCTCCAACAATGTGCCCCTGTCATTGTGTACAGTACAACATATTCACGCCTAAACTATCAGAACATCCCTGTCTTACACGCAGGTTGCCAGATGGCTATTTTGGGCTGGGCTTTTTTGGACTATTTTGGGAGATATTTTTTTGTCTTTTGTTTCCTGGAGGGCATTGGGCAAACTATGCGAGGGTGAAGAATGCAGTGGCATCGCGGGGGCGTCTGGCCGGCTGAATTGGGGCACTGATTAGAGCATAATTTCATGTGATGGGTGTCCTTGGTAGACCATGAGATGGTGGCTGGGTGAGGAGGGGGACGGTTGAAGAATGGGTAACAGAGGAATGTTTTCTGAGCATACCGGTAAAACAAACTGGAGCAGAATGTAGATTATCACACGTATTGTTTAACCTAAACCTGCACAGCCAGAGGAGGGCTGTAGACCCACCATGCCCCACAAACCCTTGCCCTGCCCTCCCTGATGCCTCCCTATGCCTGGGGGCTGACACACCAGATGCCCCAGTCACCAGAAGGATAAGAGAGAGTAAGGAATTAAATGGTCGCTTTTGCACAAAAGCCCACCAAAGATCTCTCCCTCCGCTTTGTGACATCTGCTACTCATGAGTGCGTCTCCAGACGACGGTGCTTTACAAATAAAGTTATCATGACGATCATTATCCTGTGAAGTGGACATGGCCTTTTTGTCTGCCCTGCTGTTCTCACCCAAGACAGGACTAGACCTGCGTCCAAAATGTCATCCTTTTCCCTATATAGTGCACTACTGTTGGCCAGAGCCCTATGGTCAAAAGTAGTGTTCTTTAGGGAATAGGGTCCCATTTAAGCTGCATCCCAAAGCCAAAAATCACCAAATCCTGACTCCCAAGCAAAGCCTACAGAGCCTGGATAGTCTTTCAGTGTCGCAGCGTTTAGGAGATGTTTGCTCTGACATGTGCAGATAAAGGAATAGTATGTTAAGGATTCAGGGGCAGAATAGGCCTAGACTTTAATAGAGATATTAATATCAAAGCCAATATCCTCCCTTCTCTCTGCAGCCAATACACAATGACAAACCCTAGCACTAAAAAGTTATTGAAATGTTTAGGAAAAACTGATAACTTTTTAATAACGCTGATTCAGAGAAACTGATTTGGTCACTTGTTTAATCAATTATGATTTTGTCCTTGCACATTTGTAGAATTGTGTTTGAATATATAGTTATACCAATAACAAATAAACTGCATAATGTCTTTCAATACATGTCTCTGTTTCAATAACATATTTTTTACTGGTCATTTCTTTACCTTTCCTGTTCTCATAAGCACATATGTAGGCATATTTCCCTTTACTACAAGTGAGGACAGACACACTGCAGACATGACCCAAACACCCTCAAAGCTACATGGACAGGCTGTCTGATAAACTGGTTCTCTGTTCTCTCAGACAAGATTCGTTATGGTATGAACTCATTAAAGAGAAATGTTTGCCTTGCATCACTGAGTGTGCCAAGGATTCTGTTTTATAAAACTGTAAATGTTTACTGACTAAAATCAATCTCTTGAAAATAACAGCCTATTAAGTAATTTAGACGATCTAGTGTTTGATCATCTCTGTGCCAATATACACTGCATGTACAAAAGTATGTGAACACCTGCTCGCCAAACATCTTATTCCAAAATCATGGACATTAATATGGAGTTGGTCCCCCTTTGCTGCTATAACAGCCTCCACTCATCTGGGAAGGCTTTCCACTAGATGTTGGAACATTGCTGTGGGGACTTGCTTCCATTCAGCCACAAGAGCATTAGTGAGGTCGGGCAGTCGGCGTTCCAATTCATCCCAAAGGTGTTCGATGAGGTTGACGTCAGGGCTCTGTGCAGGCCAGTCAAGTTCTTCCATACCAATCTCGATGAACCATTTCTGTACGGAACTCACTTTGTGCACGGTGGCATTGTGCAGGTAGCCTAGTGGTTAGAGCGTAACTGAAAGGTTGCTAGATCAAATCCCCGAGCTGACAAGGTAAAAATCTGTCGTTCTGCCCCTGAACAAGGCAGTTAACCCACTGTTCCTAGGCCGTCATTGTAAATAAGAATTTGTTCTTAACTGACTTGCCTAGTTAAATAAGAAAAGGTTAAAAAAGATATATATAATTATTGTCATGCTGAAACAGGACAGGGCCTTCCCCAAACTGTTGCCACCAAGTTGGAGGCACAGAATTGTCTAAAATGACATTGTATGCTGTAGCGTTAAGATTTCCCTTCACTGGAACTAGGGGGCCTAGCTCGAACCATAAAAAACAGCCCCAGACCATTGTTCCTCCTCCACCAAACTTTACAGTTGGCACTATAATAGTTCTCCTTGCATTCCGCCAAACCCAGATTCGTCCATTGTACTGCCAGATGGTGAAGCGTGATTCATCACTCCAGAGAACGCATTTCCACTGCTCCAGAGTCCAATGGCTTTACACCACTCCAGCCAACGCTTGGCATTGCATATGGTGATGTTAGGCTACTCGGCCATGGAGCTACCGAAGCTACCGACAAACAGTTATTGTGCTGACGTTGCTTCCAGATGCAGTTAGGAACTTGTAGTGAGTGTTGCGACCGAGGACAGACGATTTGTACACACTCGGCGGTCCCGTTCTGTGAGCTTGTGTGGCCTACCACTCCCCGCTTCAGAGCCGTTGTTGCTCCTAGAAGTTTCCACTTCACAATAACAGCACTTACAGTTGACCAGGGCAGGTCTAGCAGGGTAGACATTTGACGAACTGACTTGTTGGAAAGGTGGCATCCTACGACAGTGCCACATTGAAAGTCACTGAGCTCTTCAGTAAGGTCATTTTACTGCCAATGTATGTCTATGGAGATTGCATGGCTGACTTCGCAATCTTATACACCTGTCAGCAACGGGTGTGATTGAAGTAGCCAAATCCACTAATTTGAAGGGGTGTCCACATACTTTTGGCCATATTGGTTATTTTTTTCAGAAGTTTAATTTCTGAATATATCTCAAAATCATAGTTTTATCTTCAAACCTGTATATTCAAACTTTTTCACACACACACACACACACACACAGCTCAAGATCACTGACACATCAATCCTAATAAGCCTATACAAACAGATACTTACATTGTCTCTGTGCTTGTAGGAAATGTGGGAATGACATCAATGTCAAAGCAAGAGATAGTGTAAGTCTTCCACTCTGAGCATTCGCAAACAGTGGGGCAGGAGTCGGTGTCCCCCAAGGTTTTGATAGGTAACGTGACGAGGGTAAACAGCGCACATGTTATCACCTGCAAGCGGTGTCGGTTGTTTTCAGTCATCTCTTTGAAAAAATATCAAAAGTAATTTGAAAGCACTTCAGGCACTGACGAAAACCTTCTCACCTGAAGCCCACGGCAAACTGAAGTTGAAGCACGTTACTTTGTTTGTCATAAATTTCAGCACATGAACTCGACTCGTCCCAGTACAATTATACTGACAGTTTTCTTATTGACCACTGACTCTCGGTGTCGTGTGAGAGAGCGGTGAGAGGAGACGCTTGGGGATACTCTCTCTGAGGTGTGGATTTAGTCTTGCTTCTTATGGCGTGGGTCTACAGAAGACTTCTGAGACACTCTTGTGTTAAGTAGGGGAATTTAATATATTGGATTTTCTTTACCTCATTGGCTATTTTATAACGTATTTAGGCTATCCTTCCTAGAAATGCAATTTCATATCATAAAGCTCAAGCATCTACATAACCTAAAAACACCACATTAAAATCATGATGTGTTTTAATGTTCAGTGTATTATTAGCCTACTCATTAATTGAGCTACTAACCTATTATAATTATTAATTGTCAATAAGTTATAATCATTATAATTTTAAAATCAAATGTTATTTGTCACATGCGCCGAATACAACAGGTACAGTACCTTACAGTGAAATGCTTACTTACAAGCCCTAACCAACAATGCAGTTAAAAAAATTAAAATAAATAAAAATTTGCTAAAAAAAATAAGAATGAGAAATAAAAGTAACAAATAATTTAAGAGCCGCAATAAAATTACAATAGCGGGGCTATATGAAGGGTGTACCGTTACAGAGTCAATGTGCGGGTGCACGAATTAGTCGAAGCTATAGATAACAGGCTATAGATACAGGCATATGCTAGCCTACATAAAATAAACAAACAAAGTCTTATCTTCTTATCTTTCTTATCTTCTTATTTATATCAGTAGCATCCTAGTAACTAGACGGGTTGTGCTGTAATCTGAAAAGCGGTCGCAGTGGCGCAATATGCATCTCCCCAGAGCAAGTTTCGGACAATGTAGTTCTCAAGAATGTGATTCACACATAATTCCGTCACTGGGGTAACTTTTAAAACTACAACTCCCGATGTAATTTGAAACTGTTCAACTCTTGTTGTCTTCCTGTTCTTGGCGGCCAGTTCAAGTTGCCATAGCAGAGAGAAACTGGCTTGTCCCTCTTCAGTTGTCACTTGCTAAAGTGACTTGTTAACGGTTTCTATGTTGCTAATTCATGCTGGTAAGTGTGGCTAATATGTTGAGAGTGTGTTTAGTTGAGTTAGCTAGCTACCGATGGTTCCAGATAAAACCTGTTTTAAAAAAATGGTTTAGCTAGTCTGGTTTAGCTAGCTAAACTAGCCATAGTTAGCACAGTTATATTAACGTTAGCTAGCCAGTTTTCTATCTGATTTACTAACAGTCATCACGTTAGCTAGCTAGCTTCCAAACTCAGAGCTAGTTATATAAAAATGTACAGCTAACTGAGTTTGAATAAAAAACAAGAGCTGTCATAAAGAAGAGATGCAACTAGCTAACGTTATATTTTCCAGCTTGCTAGCTAGCTAATCTGATTAGTTAAATTGCTAATCAGCGATTAGTAATATCAACAGTAAAGTTTTTAAAAACATTTTAAAGGCTACTCCTGACCAAAACAATGGAATCCTCCAGCGAGTCAGACACCTTCGACCGGACGAGGGGGCTGAGGTCACGGGGGCGGAATGCCAGCTCTAGGTCGCGACGGGACAGTCACAGAACAGGTCCTGATGCTCCAGCCATTTCAGAGAAAATTAACACCTTGGCGAGTACTTTACAGGTAGGCTAGTCTCCTTTCTTTTCCCTGCTAATGACAGTCAATAACTGTGCATTCAGGTTGAAACCAGTCAAAACTTTTCGAATATTTAGCTTACGAATTGTCATTCCGAAAACCATTATAGCCAGCACTAATGGCTATTTTCTCATTCCAGGACACTAATAGGAATTTGAACAAAGTGGACCGGATGTTGGGGCAATACAGAGAGCACACAGATGACCAGGCGGAAGCCATGGCAACAGTAAGTAAAACAATATAAAAAAAATGTACTGTCTGCAACTGTTTAGTTTAAATTGCCCACGTCTCATTTTATACATGAAGGTTGTGTGCTGTAAAACTCAATCAACGCATTGTCAGAAGTTCTCTAGTACATCTGTCTCTCCATCTCCCCTTCTTTTCCTCCCTCCCCCTCTCTAGTTGAGGGATAATCTGGAGGAGTCTATCGCTCAGCTGCAGAACCAGAGGCTGCATAGTTCCTCAGGGGTCCGGAGTGCCTCAGCCTCCACCCTGCACACCAGCGACCTGGAAGCTGGCTATGGCTCAGGTGATATATGCTATGTATAATGTCTAGATGTGAGACCTATGCTGCTGTGTCTCAGTTGGCCAACACTAAGTAAAACAATACCTGACAGACAGATAGTCAAGGTCAAAACACCAGGGGGCAGATGGAATTCATTTAGAAACTTTACTTATTATAACTGTTTTATTTTGAAAAAAGAATTATGTGCAGTTATACAGTTATAAAATAGTTATATAGCCCACAGTTTATTGTGTACGTTTGTAGAGGGCCAGCGCTTCTACCCCACGTCTCCCTTGAAGGACTATGGGAGATCTGAGTCGGCCGGAGAAGGAGGAGCGAGAAGGAGGTCTAGATCAGCTACAGTCCGCTTCAGAGACTCCAGCCTGCCAGACGGGGATGTAAGTCCTGAGACCACCTTATCTTTCAAAGCTCTGCATCTTCAGTATCGCCACTTCAGCGCTCACTGTTGTAGTGCAGTTAGAGACAAGAACCAGCAGAGGGCGCATTGTATTGTTTTTGTGCCCTAAAGTTTTCTCAGTAACAGTTGAATCTGTTAGTATCAGCCTATGACAGTGCTATAACAGTATTATGCAGCCCTTGTGGACGTTTTAAGTAGTGCAAGTGTTCTCTTTTTCCTCTTCCTGCTCAGGTCCACGTCCTGCACCAGTCATTCAGAGACCTGCGCAGTGACCAGCTGAGACTGGGGGACGACATGGACAGAGAAATCCTCAGGAGGAACAGGTAGCGGCCTTGTAATGTCCAAAATGTACCATTCATTAATTAATTCATTCCTGTTTCCCTGTTTCTAAGGTCTGACATTGACACCAGACGAGCCTTGGAGAATCTGTCCGAGCACCTGACGACTTCACAGAGACAGGACTCGGTCAGTTAGGAACACAACAGTAACATAACTGTATGAAAAAGCATGAAAATGTAGGCACTCACTGCTGTAAGTCGCTCTGGATAAGAGTGACTAAAATGTACATGTAATAGCATCACTGGAAATACATGAATTCACATTAAATACATAACTGTAAAAATGTTTACTCCAACGTTAGCTGCTCCACTCTAGAGGTGATCTTAGAACGCTTAGTGCTGTAACCTACAGTGACTTTCTCCCCCAGGTGTCGTCTCGTGTGGAGAAGCGTCTGCAGGAGATTGAGAGGGAGATGCGTTCGGAGCGGGAGAGCGTGTCAGACAGACGACCAGAACAGCGGGGTATCATGTCTGATGAACTGCAGGAGGTGGGACACCTTGACTTCTACCCTTCCCTAATATAACCCACATTCATCTCGCACCATCCACCCCTCTCATCCAAACCATTCTAGCTGTCCTTCCATCCCTGCAATTAGCCTTTTCCATGTCAGTGTGTTGTTGTTTTCAAATTAAGACCAGTTCTGGAGGTTACCGCTGGGGGGCAGTGTTTAGCTATCTATCAGCTCTAATCCTCCCCTCTTCTCCTCAGAGAGAAGCAGTGATAAGAGAGGTGGCTAAGTCGTTTGCATCTCTTTCCACTGCAGAGAGCTTCTTCTTCTAATGAGAAGCCGGCTGCCCCAGGCTAGGGGAAAATAATGTATTTGTTCCCAAGTTAAGGGTAAATAAACAAGAGGAGAGGAAATGAAGAGGAAAATCATATCTTTTACTAAAGAGAGACGGGGCAAGGGAGAGGTCATCCTGGGTAGTTGTATTATAAGGCTACACTCCAGTGGGCCTACTCTACTCTACTGCCATGTTGTGAATGAATGGATAGGATGAGTCAGTTGGTGGATGGTGCCTTAAGGGGCTGTAATACATCACTAAGCCTTTACAAAACACCACAGAAACAGGAGTGTGTGGGATGGGATGCTAAGCTCTATTAGAAACCCAACACATTGTCTCTTTGGGAGGAGATGGAAGCTAGCTAGCCATCGACTGTAACACCATTACTCGTGTTTCTCCTCCTGACTGTTCGGTTATCAACTAGCCTAAAGGCTATTCTTTGCCTTTTTCGATTCTCTACTTGCCTAAAGGCTAAAAGGCACGTTAGCTAATTTAGTTTGAATGTGATACTACACACTAAATGCATAGTGCTGGGGTGTGTGTACATATACGTATCATTCATTACTCTATGGTTTCCTTCTCAAGGCTCTGAGGAGGCGAGAGGCTCGGGACCTGGAAACTGAGGAGGCCGTCAAGAACAAACTACTGAGATCAGAGAGCGAGAAGACCAAGGTGTGTGTGTGTGTGTGTGTGTGTGTGTGTGTGTGTGTGTGTGTGTGTGTGTGTGTGTGTGTGTGTGTGTGTGTGTGTGTGTGTGTGTGTGTGTGTGTGTGTGTGTGTGTGTGTGTGTGTGTGTGTGTGTGTTGGAGGTGCTGATTTTGGAAGTGAGTTGCTCATTTGATTGTTACATGGAGCAGGCCTTTTCTGACAAGCTCCTTAAATACCAGCCCCTCGTATCACGCTTGGACAGCCTGGGATACCAATGCAAGTTGGTGGCATTGATATTTGGCAGTCTGGGTCACGTACATAGGCTTACAGTACGTGGCCTTCAGATTGCAGGCCTGCCTAAGAGTAGAACAGAACAACCGACTAGGTACGGCTCTGTTTCAGCCATTAACCTACTGTTCCTAGGCCATCATTGTAAATAAGAATTTGTTCTTAACTTAAATACCGCTACAAACTGACTTGCCTAGTTTAAATAAAGGACAAATAAACTAACTTTTTTAGTTTTGAGCAGCCTAGCTGTGTGGAGAAGGTGCTTTTTGTTTCCTTAATTGTCCTTTCATCAATGAGCTTAGAAATGTTTGAATCCTTCATGATGTAATGTGATTTGTGGAGTCAAATAAAGTATTTAAAATGTGTGTGTGTGCATGCAAATAATATTTTAGCCATGTATTCTGTAACCCACTTTCTGCCTTGTCGAATAATGCAGATGATATTCTATATGAGCTGAAGTACTTCCTGGTTGTATAATGAAAGGGATCTCATGAATGTGCCTGTGTCTGTCCGGGTCATGTGTAGGGCCAGGATTTTTTTTTTCTGACCGTGTGACCTGACCAGCTAAAACTCTTGGCACTAATCATGTGATCTGTCCTCAAGATGGAGGCGGAACTGGAGAGGGCCAGGAGACAGCTGGACCAATCAGAAGGAGGCAGGGGCGCTCTTCTACAACAGGTACTCGAGTAGCTCTTCTTAAAGGTGTGTGTTTGTGTAGGGCTGGGTGCTACGGTGGTAATCAAATTCATATCCTCTGTGTGGGTAAACTCCTCCATGTGTGTGTTCCCAGGTAGAGGAGATGCGTGTGCAGCTGCTGAGGACAGAGAAGGAACGTATGGATCTGCAGAGGGAGATCTCCCAGCTCACTACACAGCCCAGAGCCACTCGCATGGACAGGGAGGAGAGAGGAGCAGGACTGGGACTAGGTACTGACTGCTGGAGAAGAGGCTGGAGCTCTTATGAGTTAAGGGTTTTTTAGTGGAGGCTGTCGGCTGATGGAGGGGTGGGGAGGAGAGTGAATGCCTGGGCTTAGGTACTGACTGAAGGTTACGTAACCACGGTTGTGTGAGCTATATGGATCACTCCAATATATTGGTATCACTCTGCGGTGGAGGAATACATCCGAGGTGAGGATTTACAGATTTACTCCCTGTGTACACCTGTGTCACGGCTGGGGTCCGCCCCTATATATAGACCCCATGGTCACGACACACGTTCTCTTCATAATTTTTGAGGCGCCTCTAGCACCGTAGAGGATTGGAGTGATCCATATAGCTCACATAACCATGGTTACATACGTAACTTTCGTTATGTTTCACTATATTGGATCTTTCCAATATATTGGTATACCCGTACCAGATTTAGTCGGTGCTAGAGGGACCTGGCCAGCCAGCGGCGAAGTCCCAGCGCGGGACCGAGACACATGGGCCGTCAATGTGGAAGGGGGGTCCCGGCACAGTACCCGGAAGGAGGCGACGCCGAGGACCGCTGAACGCAGAGGAAGGTACCACATTTACCTGATAGTACCTAGCAAAGGTGCAAGAGGAAGCCCAGCTGGCCACAGCACAGATATCAGCAAGGGACACTCCTCTCAGTAGAGCCCAGGACGCAGCCACACCTCGTGTTGAATGTGTCACCACAGATCCCAGCACTGGCCTGCCAGCCAATGAGAGAGCCTCTGCTTTGATAACCCAGCCCCCAGGACTCTCTCACCATAGCAGACAAGAGCTGGCCTGTTGTTCTCTCTGACCGTGTTCACTCCACATAGGCAGCCAGTGCCCGCACAGGGCACAGCATGCCGGAGGAAGGCCCAGACTCCCCCGCTACTGCCGGGGGGTCATAAGCAGACAGGATATACTCCTCTCACCAGGGTCCATCCGGTAGCACTCAGAACTTACTGAAAGAGCATGGAGCTCACCCACCCCCTTCATGGAAGTAATCACTACTAGAGGTCGACCGAATATGATTTTTCAACACGATACCGATTATTGGAGGACCAAAAGAATCCGATACCGATTAATCGGACGATTTTTATATATACACTGCTCAAAAAAATAAAGGGAACACTTAAACAACACAATGTAACTCCAAGTCAATCACACTTCTGTGAAATCAAACTGTCCACTTAGGAAGCAACACTGATTGACAATAAATTCCACATGCTGTTGTGCAAATGGAATAGACAACAGGTGGAAATTATAGGCAATTAGCAAGACACCCCCAATAAAGGAGTGGTTCTGCAGGTGGTGACCACAGACCACTTCTCAGTTCCTATGCTTCCTGGCTGGTGTTTTGGTCACTTTTGAATGCTGGCGGTGCCCTCACTCTAGTGGTAGCATGAGACGGAGTCTACAACCCACACAAGTGGCTCAGGTAGTGCAGCTCATCCAGGATGGCACATCAATGCGAGCTGAGGCAAGAAGGTTTGCTGTGTCTGTCAGCGTAGTGTCCAGAGCATGGAGGCGCTACCAGGAGACAGGCCAGTACATCAGGAGACGTGGAGGAGGCCGTAGGAGGGCAACAACCCAGCAGCAGGACCGCTACCTCCGCCTTTATGCAAGGAGGAGCACTGCCAGAGCCCTGCAAAATGACCTCCAGCAGGCCACAAATGTGCATGTGTCTGCTCAAACGGTCAGAAACAGACTCCATGAGGGTGGTATGAGGGCCCGACGTCCACAGGTGGGGGTTGTGCTTACAGCCCAACACCGTGCAGGACGTTTGGCATTTGCCAGAGAACACCAAGATTGGCAAATTCGCCACTGGCGCCCTGTGCTCTTCACAGATGAAAGCAGGTTCACACTGAGCACGTGACAGACGTGACAGAGTCTGGAGACGCCGTGGAGAACCTTCTGCTGCCTGCAACATCCTCCAGCATGACCGGTTTGGCGGTGGGTCAGTCATGGTGTGGGGTGGCATTTCTTTGGGGGGCCGCACAGCCCTCCATGTGCTCGCCAGAGGTAGCCTGACTGCCATTAGGTACCGAGATGAGATCCTCAGACCCCTTGTGAGACCATATGCTGGTGCGGTTGGCCCTGGGTTCCTCCTAATGCAAGACAATGCTAGACCTCATGTGGCTGGAGTGTGTCAGCAGTTCCTGCAAGAGGAAGGCATTGATGCTATGGACTGGCCCGCCCGTTCCCCAGACCTGAATCCAATTGAGCACATCTGGGACATCATGTCTCGCTCCATCCACCAACGCCACGTTGCACCACAGACTGTTCAGGAGTTGGCGGATGCTTTAGTCCAGGTCTGGGAGGAGATCCCTCAGGAGACCATCCGCCACCTCATCAGGAGCATGCCCAGGCGTTGTAGGGAGGTCATACAGGCACGTGGAGGCCACACACACTACTGAGCCTCATTTTGACTTGTTTTAAGGACATTACATCAAAGTTGGATCAGCCTGTAGTGTGGTTTTCCACTTTAATTTTGAGTGTGACTCCAAATCCAGACCTCCATGGGTTGATAAATTTGATTTCCATTGATAATTTTTGTGTGATTTTGTTGTCAGCACATTCAACTATGTAAAGAAAAAAGTATTTAATAAGAATATTTCATTTATTCAGATCTAGGATGTGTTATTTTAGTGTTCCCTTTATTTTTTTGAGCAGTGTATATATATTTGTAATAATGACCATTACAACAATACTGAATGAACAATGACCACTTTTATTTTAACTTATATAATATATATAATACATCAATAAAATCAATTCAGTCTCAAATAAATGAAACATGTTCAATTTGGTTTAAATAATGCAAAAACAGTGTTGGAGAAGATAGTAAAAGTGCAATATGTGCCATGTAAGAAAGCTAACGTTTAAGTTCCTTGCTCAGAACATGAGAACATATGAAAGCTGGTGGTTCCTTTTAAGTCTTCAATAAGTCTTCAATTTTCCCAGGTAAGAAGTTTTAGGTTGTAGTTATTATAGGACTATTTCTCTATACCAATTGTATTTCATATACCTTTGACTATTGGATGTTCTAATAAGAACTTTCGTATTGCCAGCCTAATCTCGGGAGTTGATAGGCTTGAAGTCATAAACAGCGCTGTGCTTGAAGCATTGCGGAGAGCTGCTGGCAAACGCAGGAAAGTGCTGTTTGAATGAATGCTTACGAGCCTGCTGCTGCCTACCACCGCTCAGTCAGACTGCTCTATCAAATCATAGACTTAATTATAATATAATAACACACAAAAATACGAGCCTTAGGTCATTAATATGGTCAAATCTGGAAACTATCATTTCGAAAACAAAACATTTATTCTTTCAGTGAAATGCGGAACCGTTCCATATTTTATCTAACGGGTGGCATCCATAAGTCTAAATATTGCTGTTACATTGCACAACCTTCAATGTTATGTCATAGTTACGTAAAATTCTGGCAATTAGTTCTCAACGAGCCAGGCGTCCCAAACTGTTGCATATACCCTGACTCTGCGTGCAATGAACGCAAGAGAAGTGACACAATTTCCCTAGTTTAATATTGCCTGCTAACATTAATTTATTTTAACTAAATATGCAGGTTTAAAAAAATATATACTTCTGTGTATTGATTTTAAGAAAGGCATTGATGTTTATGTTTAGGTACATTCGTTCAACAATTATGCTTCTTTCGCAAATGCGCTTTTGTTAAATCATCCCCCGTTTGGCGAAGTTGGCTGTCTTTGTTAGGAAGAAATAGTCTTCACACAGTTCGCAACGAGCCAGGCGGCCCAAACTGCTGCATATACCCTGACTCTGTTACACATAATGCAAGAGAAGTGACACAATTTCCCTAGTTAAAAGAAATTCATGTTAGCAGGCAATATTAACTAAATATGCAGGTTTAAAAATATATACTTGTGTATTGATTTTAAGAAAGGCGTTGATGTTTATGGTTAGGTACACATTAGTGCAACGACAGTGCTTTTTTTGCGAATGTGCTTGTTAAATCACCCGTTTGGCAAAGTAGGCTGTGATTCAATGATAAATATACAGGCACCACATCGATTATATGCAACGCAGGACAAGCTAGATAAACTAGTAATATCATCAACCATGTGTAGTTGGAACTAGTGATTATGTCAAGATTGATTGTTTTTTATAAGATACGTTTAATGCTAGCTAGCACCTTACCGTGGCTCCTTGCTGCACTCGCATAACAGGTAGTCAGCCTGCCACGCAGTCTCCTCGTGGAGTGCAATGTAATCGGCCATGATCGGTGTCCAAAAATGCAGATTACCGATTGTTATGAAAACTTGAAATTGGCCCTAATTAATCGGCCATTCCGATTAATCGGTCAACCTCTAATCGCTACCAACAAAGCCACCTTCATATGGAGGTGTTTCAGGGAGGCTGACTCCAACGGTTCGAAAGGTGGCTTTGCCAAAGCTGCCAAGACCATATCTAGATCCCAGCTCGCCATTCAGCGGGTCCTAGCTGGACGCAGGCGACGGATCCCCTTCATAAACCTGGAGACCAAGGGATGGCGACCCACTAGCCTGTCCATCCACCCCACATGGCAGGCAGATATAGCAGCCAAATACCCTCTAAGTGTAGAGGCTGCCAAGCCCTCATCCAAGCGAGACTGCAGGTATTGGAGGACATACTACACCCCACATGACTTGGGCACAACCTCAATACCAGTGCACCAAGAGCAGAACAACCGACAGCGCAACTGGTTTGCCATGGTTACGCCCTCCTGTAGTCCTAACATGGACCATTGGTGCGGTTCAGCGGACAAGCCCACAGGCTGAGCCGGTGCGACAGAGTTCCTCCGGCCTGAGACAGCAGTTTAGGTCTCAGGGGCAGTTGCCAAGGTGTCCCAGACAACAGGGACAGTTGAAGGCTGAACCAGGGTCGTCTGGGCCAGTATGGGGCCACCAGCAGCAGACGATGCTCCGCCATCCTGGTCCTGTCCAGCACAGCCTGGATCAGGGGAAAAGGGGGGAATGTGTAAAGCTCCAGCCTTGGCCAATCATGAGCCAGAGCATCCAAGCCCAGAGGCCCTGGTGGCTCCGACATGGAGTACCACAGGGGGCAGTGTGCATTGTCCAGGGAGGCAAACAAGTCTACCTGCGCCCTCCTGAACTTGTCCCACAGGTGCTGCGCCACCAGGGGATGTAGGCTCCAGTCCCAAGGTGGCGGGCCCTCCCTCCCTCGAGAGCATATCCGTTGCAACATTCAGGATGTCAGGTATGTGTGCTGCGCATAGAGACGCTAGACGTCCCTGAGCCCAGGAAAGGAGCTCCTGTGCATTGTCGACAACACCCAGGGGGATTCCACACCCTCCTCCCACTTTTCCCTTTAACACCGGGAGAAGTAGCCGGGGAAGGGTGTATGAGGGGTCCCCCAGGCACGTCCCTATGGCGGTGACGGTTGACAGGTTGTTGCTCCACCGCACGCTGTGCCCCTCCACGCTGTCGTCCCTCAGCACGGGATGATGGGGCAGGAGAGGGACCCCACCGTCGTTCAGGTGCAGGTGGGTGGTGGCGGCCCATTCGCCTTGGACCCGGGGCCTGAGGAGGCGGCATGAACCGTCTCAGGGTCTCCCGGTCCCTACGAACCTTATCGGTCTGCTCCAGAATGTCAAACAACCCCTGGGCGCAACAGCATCTCTTCAACCTCAGGAGGCTGAAGAAATTCGGCTTGTCACCCAAAACCCTGACAAACTTTTATAAATGCACAATCGAGAGCATCCTGTCGGGCTGTATCACAGCTTGGTACGACAACTGCATCGCCCTCAACCGCAAGGCTCTCCAGAGGGTGGTGCGGTCTGATTTGTTTAACACTTTTTTGGTCACTACATGATTCCAAATGTGTTATTTCTTAGTTTTGATGACTTCACTATTATTCTATAATGTAGAAAATAGTTAAAATAAAGAATAACCCTTGAATGAGTAGGTGTTCTAAAACTTTTGACCGGTAGTGTATGTGTTGTCTGACTTCGATGTGTTGTTGTTGTTACATTTAGACCGGTCGTCGGAGCTGGAGAGAGAGGTGCAGGAGCTGAGAGCCCAGCTGAGCAGGACATCTGTCCTCAGTGAGGTGGAAGATCTCAGGAGGACTCTGGAGCGCAAAGACCGAGAGAGAACACAGCTCTGCAACCAGGTGGAGGTACGTGTGTATGTGCGTGCGCGTCGATATGTAGGTGTGTGTTATGCATGTCTGCCTGAGTGAGGTTGAATCACATTGTCTTTATGCCACAGCTTCTGTTTGCTGCAAACGCTCTCTTGATCTGGTTAAGTGTGCCAAGTAAGACAACAGTCAGAGTAGAACATCAGTCATCTAGCTAGCTAACAGTCATTTATCCACCTCATAGAGCTGAGATTAGGCAGTTCACTGAGTGGAAATATCAAACGCTCCCTACTAAGCACAAAGATATAAACAACGTTGTAGTGGAAATATTTTAGACTTAATAAAGGTATAGAGGATATATTTCCACCGTCTTTTTTTTTTTGTCTGTGCTATCTTCACTGAATCTCTCTCTTCTTCACCGTCTTCCTACCCCAGGTGTTGTCGTCAGAACTTGCGAGGCGCGAGCAGCAACAGTTGAGGATGCTGGAGCAGTTGAAGGAGATCCAAGGCCGTTCGGAGGCGTGTGCTGCCGAGAGGGCCCGGGCCCTGCTCAGGGCTGAGGAGGCTGAGGCCCGGCTCCAGGACAGCTCCACGAGGAGGGAGGAGCTGAAAACCAGAGCCCAGGAGGCAGTCAGACAGTGGAGGGCCAAGTGCAAGAGAATGGAGAGGGACATGGAGGAAATGAGGGGACAGGCCCAGCTGGACACGGAGAAAGCCAAACAGGTCTGTATTGAGACTGGGAGGTGACGGTGCATTGAAAGAGATGCATCGAGGTAGGTTTTGTGGATGACACTGTTTCTGATTAGAAGAGTGATCAAATGCACTCCTCTCAGTTACTCTTGGTAAAGCTTTCTAATAGCCAAAGAGCAGCTGCCAAAGCGTTTTTCGGATTCATACTGGCCTTATGAGGCTGAAGAACACAAGGCTCATATACAGGGGTTTGGAAGCGTGATCTGCTAGATCTACTGAGGCTGCTGGTATGGCTGGCTGGCCTTAGCTAAGTGATTAGCTGTAGTCAGTCAGCCAGGCGTTATTAGTGTGAATGTCACCGCTCTGTTTTTTTCTGCGCTATGAGTCACCTCAAAACTCTCTCCCCAGCAGCAGCTGACTGACACCTGGCTCGTTCTCTACGTGACAAGAATGAATACCCTGAATAATTTCTCCTCTTAATAAATTAGGAGGCAGAGAATGAAGTGCTCAATTAACTGATTAGGAGTGGCGCTCTGAGCTGGGAGAAAGCCTTGCAGACAGTCTCTCAGACAGCAGATTAGACAGTGGGGTGATTTGTAAGAGTTGGATCAGAGACGGAAAGACGAACCAATCTTTCTTAAACAGACCAGGGCTAAGCCTATAGCCTTAATACAAATCTGAGCTGAGCGACAGCTTTTCACTATCTACGTTGAAGCTGGTGTTTGCACTTTAAATACATTGTCCTCTTCACTTCTCCCCCTTCGTTTGTCTTACTCTCATCCCTCTCTTCCTCTCTTATTTTCCCCTCTCTTCCTTTTTCACCTCTCTCGTCCCTCTCCTCTCCCCCCAGGCGTGTAAGGAGAGAGAGCTGTCCCGGGCCCAGCTGAAAGCCTTCTCCCAGCAGACTGAAGGGGTGCGCAGGGAGCTAGCGGAGGTGCTGGGGCGTCTGGCTCGGAGCGAGGAAGAGGTGCTCCGTAAAGACGTGGAGCTGTCAGAGACGCGGGCACGTCACCTGGGCCTAGAGCAGGAAGTGAGGGAGGTGAGGGAGGCCTCCATAGCCCTGGAGGAGGAGGCCCAGCGGCAGTCTGTCCTGCAGGTTAGGCTGAGAGAGGAGAACCAGAGTCTGGAGGAGAGGGCTGAGGCCGTGGCCCGACGCAGCCAGAGAGACCAGGAGGTAGGCTACTTCATAGCAGAGTCTGAAAGGGCACCCTATTCCCTAATATACAGTTGAAGTCGGAGGTTTACATACACCTTAGCCAAATACATTTAAACTCAGTTTTTCACAATTCCTGACATTTAATCCCAGTAAATATTCCCTGTTTTAGGTCAGTTACGATCACCACTTTATTTTAAGAATGTGAAATGTCAGAATAATAGTAGAGAGAATTATTTCTTTCAGCTTTTATTTCTTTCATCACATTCCCAGTGGGTCAGAAGTTTACATACACTCAATTAGTATTTGGTAGCATTGCCTTTAAATTGTTTAACTTGGGTCAAACGTTTCGGGTAGCCTTCCACAAGCTTCCCACAATAAGTTGGGTGAATTTTGGCCCATTCCTCCTGACAGAGCTGGTGTAACCGAGTCGGGTTTGTGGGCCTCCTTGCTCGCACACGCTTTTTCAGTTCCACCCACAAATTTTCTATGGGATTGAGGTCAGGGCTTTGTGATGGCCACTCCAGTACCTTGACTTTGTTTTCCTTAAGCCATTTTGACACAACTTTGGAAGTATGCTTGGGGTCATTGTCCATATATCCACATAATTATCCTGCCTCATGATGCCATCTATTTTGTGAAGTGCACCAGTCCCTACTGCAGCAAAGCACCCCCACAACATGATGCTGCCACCCCCGTGCTTCACAGTTGGGGTGGTGTTCTTCGGCTTGCAAGCCTCCCCCTTTTTCCTCCAAATATAACGATGGTCATTATGGCCAAACAGTTCTATTTTTGTTTCATCAGACCGGGGGACATTTCTCCAAAAAGTACGATCTTTGTCCCCATGTGCAGTTGCAAATGTAGTCTGTCTTTTTTATGGCGGTTTGGAGCAGTGGCTTCTTCCTTGCTGAGCGGCCTTTCAGGTTATGTCGATATAGGACTCGTTTTACTGTGGATGAAGATACTTTTGTACCTGTTTCCTCCAGCATCTTCACAAGGTCCTTTGCTGTTGTTCTGGGATTGATTTGCACTTTTCTCACCAAGGTACGTTCATCTCTAGGAGATAGAACACGTCTCCTTCCTGAGCGGTATGACGGCTGCGTGGTCCCATGGTGTTTATACTTGCATACTATTGTTTGTGCAGATGAACGTGGTACCTTCAGGCGTTTGGAAATTGTGCCCAAGGATGAACCAGACTTGTGGAGGTCTACTATTTTTTTTCTGAGGTCTTGCCTGATTTCTTTAGATTTTCCCATGATGTCAAGCAGAGGCACTGAGTATGAAGGTAGGCCTTGAAGTACATCCACAGGTACACCTCCAATTGACTCAAATTATGTCAATTAGCCTATCAGAAGCTTGTAAAGCCATGACATAATTTTCTGGAATTTTCCAAGCTGTTTTGAAGGCACAGTCAAGTGTATGTAAACTTCTGACCCACTGGAATTGTGATACAGTGAATTATAAGTGAAATAATCTGTCTGTAGACAATTGTTGGAAAAATTACTTGTGTCATGCACAAAGTAGATGACCTAACCGACTTGCCAAAACTATAGTTTGTTAACAAGTCATTTGTGGAGTGGTTGAAAAGCGGATTTTAATGACTCCAACCTAAGTGTACGTAAACTTCCGACTTCAACTGTATTGAACTGCTTTTGCCCAGGGTCTAGACATTAAAAATATGAATGAACTAAGCATAAAGTGACTTTAATTTCTAAGGAGTTACATAGCCTTCAGGCAGCCATGAAGGAGTTAACCTCCGCCCGTGCCCAGCTCACCACCCGTCTAGCTGAGGAGGCGGCGTTCAGGACGGAGCTCCAGAGGAGTGGGGCGGAGGGGGCAGCGCGGCTGGCCGCAGCCCAGGAGCAGAGGGCTTCCCTGGGGCAGCAGCTGGAGCTGGAGAGGGAGGTGCACCAGAGTGAGCTGGCCAGTCTCAGAGCCACTGTGCAGAACGGCAGGGCCAAGCAGGATAGAGACATACAGGAGACACTACGACTCTGTATGAAGGAGAGGAATGAGATGGAGCATCACCTCAAGGAGATCAAGGTAGGTACTGGTTCGTGTAAGGCGCATTCAAACTGCACCTTAGCCCGGGGCTAGGTGATTTTAGCCTGGGGCTAGGTGATTTTAGCCCGGGGCTAGGTGATTTTTGCCCTGGGCTAGGTGATTTTAGCCCGGGGCTAGGTGATTTTAGCCCTGGGCTAAGTGATTTTAGCCCGGGGATAGGTGATTTTAGCCCGGGGAGCTGTGATTTTACCCCGGGGCTCTGGGATTTTAGCCCGGGGCTAAGGGTGTGTTCACACTTGCAAATTGTAAAGTGGGCTAGCACCAACCTTAGCCCAGGGCTAGCTGGCCATGCTCCGGAGCAGAGTTGGCACCGACTTTCCAGGGTTAGTCCCAGAAACACATTGCCAAAATAGCCAGTGTGAAACCGGGTCAATAACAACACCTAGAATGTTTTAACTGTTCAATCACAAAAGCGGCACATTCACTTAATTGACATATGCTCGTGATGCCTGCACGTTATTTTGATAAGTAAACTCACACCATTTAATCCTTCCAACTAACGCTACAAAGTCTACAGCTGGAACGTCAGCAAACGCTCCATTTTCCTCCGTTGTCATAGCTTTTCTATTGACATTTAATTGCATGTTACCATGATAATAATATTGTCGCATGATTCCGCCTGGACCATGCACAGCATTCTCTGTACGGGGAGAGATTGATTTTCAAAAGAGAGCAAGGTTTATACGAACCGTCACTGTTAGAAATCAAATGCTAGGCCAATGTCTGTTAGCCCAGGGCTTTGGGATACAAGTGTGAATCCTTGTATCCTCCAGGGTAAAGCTTAGCTCAGGGTTAACAAATGCTTGTGTAAACACAGGCTAAGCTAGCCCAGGGCCGGTCTAACCCGGGGCTAAGAACAATGAAGTGTGAGAAGGCTTGTAGAGTAGTCCTCACAGTTCGTGTATCGTATATTCTCCACTGCTTGTTATTAGCTTTATAATAGCTGTGGATATTTTAGCCCCTTGTAATTAATATTAATTAATTACAATTGGCTAAAATCTGTCGTTCTGCCCCTGAACAAGCCAGTTAACCCACTGTTCCTAGGCCGTCATTGAAAATAAGAATTTGTTTTTAACTGAATTGCCTAGTTAAATAAAGGTAAAATAAATCAAATAAATATTACTCCCTTGTAATTAACCTTGGTGGAACTTGATTCTTCAAAAAATGTTTGAACAACGTCAAGGTAACCCAACCGTAAAGTTAGAAAATTGTTATCTGGCATCGGTCCCGATGAAAGTGGGAATTTCTCAGGAAAATGTTCAGCTCCGTTTTTCTTTAATGTAATTTCAATTTCCTCCTCTTTGCCTATCCATGCAGTCCCAGACCTCACACGCCCAGTGCTTTGAGCCAGGGTGAATCTAGGACAGTAGGTTCCTACAGGCTAGAGGTGGATAGAAAGGCCAGAATATTTACCCTCTGCTTCCCCATACCCTTCAGTGTGACTAGCTCATCAAGGCAGCTAGGCAAATAGGGCTTGGACACCCCTGAAATCCACACATACACCTGAGTAGAAGCTGTTCAGGGTCCTGTTGGTTCCAGACTTGGTGCATCGGTACCACTTGCTGTGCGGTGGCAGAGAGAACAGCCTATGACTTGGATGGCTCGAGTCTTTCCCTTCCTTCTCTGAGCTCATGTTCACAATCCTCCAGCGTCCTTCCTCGCTTCCTAAAAACACTGAAAGAATACCTCCAAGGTCTCTCCCCTCAGACCTTCTCCTGTGTTTTAGTTAAAAGGTTGGAGAGGGTTTCCAATTTTAACCCATTTTATTTATTAATTCATTTTTTGTAACACGTTTTGCGCATCCTCCCTGCAGGCGGATGCCGCGTCGGACAAGGAGCTGGTGAGGGCTCTGCGTGTGAAGCTGGACAGGATGAAGACTGAGTGTGACCGGATGACAGAGGAGCTGAACGAAGGAGAGGAGCAACGCTCACACCTCCGCGGCAAATACCAGCTACTCAAGCAGGAACTGGACGACAAGGTGAGCCCCAAATGGTCTTCCCCAAAGACTTAGATAGAATACAATAGGTAGCTTTTCACCACAGATCTAGGATCAGCTTAATGCTGGGCTTGAACAAACGCCTTCACAGCCTTTATGACCACAGACAGTTTTACCTACAGAACTAAAGAATACAAGCCATCCAATCCTCTGTCAGAGATCATTGTATTTATCTAAGTAACTAAAGGCCTGCTGGCTCAGTATCCACTGAGTGGCCTAGTTCCTTTTAAAGTTACACACACAGACACGTTAAAATCTGGTCCCCTATTAATCAGCTGGGCTAAACAATCTGGACCCTCTCTTTCTAAAATGATCCGCTGCAATTGTTGCAACCCCTATTACTAGCCTGTTCAACCTCTCTTTCGTATCGTCTGAGATCCCTAAAGATAGGAAAGCTGCCGCGGTCATCCCCCTCTTCAAAGGGGGAGACACTCTAGACCCAAACTGTTACAGACCTATATCTATCCTACCCTGCCTTTCTAAAGTCTTCGAAAGCCAAGTTAACAAACAGATCACCGACCATTTTGAATCCCACCGTACCTTCTCCGCCATGCAATCTGGTTTCCGAGTTGATCATGGGTGCACCTCAGCCACGCTCAAGGTCCTAAACGATATCATAACCGCCAGCGATAAAAGACAATACTGTGCAGCTGTCTTCATTGACCTGGCCGAGGCTTTCGACTCTGTCAATCACCGCATTCTTTTCGGCAGACTCAACAGCCTTGGTTTCTCAAATGACTGCCTCGCCTGGTTCACCAACTACTTCTCAGATAGAGTTCATTGTGTCAAATCGGAGGGCCTGTTGTCCGGACCTCTGGCAGTCTCTATGGGGGTGCCACAGGGTTCACATCTCGGGCCGACTCTTTTCTCTGTATACATCAATGATGTCGCTCTTGCTGCTGGTGATTCTCTGATCCACCTCTACGCAGACGACACCATTCTGTGTACTTCTGGCTCTTCTTTGGACACTGTGTTAACAAACCTCCAGACGGGCTTCAATGCCATACAACACTCCTTCCGTGGCCTCCAACTGCTCTTAAATGCAAGTAAAACTAAATGCATGCTCTTCAACCGATCGCTGTCCGCACCTGCCCACCTGTCCAGCATCACTACTCTGGACGGTTCTGTCTTAGAATATGTGGACAGCTACAAATACCTAGGTGTCTGGTTAGACTGTAAACTCTCCTTCCAGACTCACATTAAGCATCTCCAATCCAAAATTACATCTAGAATCGCCTTCCTATTTCGCAACAAAGCATCCTTCACTCATGCTGCCAAACATACCCTCGTAAAACTGACCATCCTACCGATCCTCGACTTCGGCGATGTCATTTACAAAATAGCCTCCAACACTCTACTCAGCAAATTGGATGTAGGCTATCACAGTGCCGTCCATTTTGTCACCAAAGCCCCATATACTACCCACCACTGCGACCTGTACGCTCTCGTTGGCTGGCCCTTGCTTCATATTTGTCGCCAAACCCACTGGCTCCAGGTCATCTATAAGTCTTTGCTAGGTAAAGCCCCGCCTTATCTCAGCTCACTGGTCACCATAGCAGCACCCACCCGCAGCACGTGCTCCAGCAGGTATATTTCACTGATCAAAGCCAACTCCTACTTTGGCCGCCTTTCCTTCCAGTTCTCTGCTGACAATGACTGGAACGAATTGCAAAAAGAACTGAAGCTGGAGTCTTATATCTCCCTCTCTAACTTTAAGCATCAGCTGTCAGAGCAGCTTACCGATCACTGTACCTGTACACAGCCAATCTGTAAATATCCTCATCCAACTTCCTTATCCCCATATTGTTATTTTTTTTTTTTTGCTACTTTGTACCCCAGTATCTGTACTTGCATATTCATCTTCTGCACATCTATCACTCCAATGTTTAATTGCTAAATTGTAATTATTTTGCAACTATGGCCTATTTATTGCCTTACCTTCCTATCTTACTACATTTGCACACACACTGTATATCGAATTGTAGTTGTAAATGAGAACTTGTTCTCAACTGGCCTACCTGGTTAAATAAAGGTGAAATAAAAAATTTAAATAAATGATACACACATCCACACACAGCCTCCCTCTCCCCTGGCCGGTTAGTTTACATTGACATATTGATTATGTATTGATTAATGTATCTCCATAAGACTCCATAAGACCCGGAGGTGGAGCTGACACTAGAACGTGGAGAGAGAGGTCCGATGTTCAAGGTTGTCTCTGCCCAACCTGTCCATCCGTCCGACTGTTTTTTCTAGGGTCTCTTCTGTTGTGATGTTGGAAATGGAAGCTTGGCCAAACTTCCATTATAGCGTTGTCCTCCACGTAGAGGAAGACCAAGCCGTAATAACCACAGTTGTAAACTTGAGTCACCTCTCTCTCTATCTCTCTCTCGCTCTCTCTGTCTCTCCTTCCTCCAGGTGAAGTGCATGGTTCAGGGAGAGGAGCGGAGGCGTGGGTCAGAGGAGGCTGTAGCGACACTAGAGGACAGACTGTCTCGTCTGGACACTGAACAGGAGTCCATCCTCAGTTCTGTAGCAGAGGAGATAGATGCTGCCTGCAGAGCACTGTTCAAGGACTCCCAGGACAAACTCAAAGTAAACACACACCATCAACTATTCCCGATAGGCACACACTCATACACACCTGTACCTATTCCGTACTCACACTCCTACACACCTGTACCTATTCCGTACTCACACTCATACACACCTGTACCTATTCCGTACACACACTCATACACACCTGTACCTATTCCGTACTCACACTCATACACACCTGTACCTATTCCGTACTCACACTCATACACACCCTTGCCGATTCCTCACACACACCCTTACCTATTCCACACACACTTTAACACACCCTTACCTATTCCACACACACCCTTACCTATTCCTCACACACACCCATACCTATTCCTCACACACACGTTAACACACCCATACCTGTTCCTCACACACACGTTAACACACCCTTACATATTCCTCACACACATATACCTATTCCTCACACACACTAACACACCCGTACCTATTCCTCACACACCCATACCTATTCCTCACACACACTTTAACACACCCATCACAAAAGCGGCACATTCACTTAATTGACATATGCTCGTGATGCCTGCACGTTATTTTGATAAGTAAACTCACACCATTTAATCCTTCCAACTAACGCTACAAAGTCTACAGCTGGAACGCCACAGCAAACGCTCCATTTTCCTCCGTTGTCAAATCAAGTCGCATTTTGTCACATGCGCCGAATACAACAGGTGAAATGCTTACTTACAAGCCCTTAACCAACAATGCAGTTTTAAGAAAAATACCCCCCAAAAATAAAAGTAACAAATAAATAAAGAGCAGCAGTAAATAACAATAGCGGGGCTATATACAGGGGGTACAGGTAAAGGTAAAGAGTCAATGTCCGGGGGCACCGGTGTCGAAGTAATTGAGGTAATATGTACATGTAGGTAGAGCTATTATAGTGACTATGCATAGATAATAACAGAGAGTAGCAGCAGTGTAAAAGAGTGGGGGGGGGGCAATGCAAATACTCTGGGTAGCCATTTGATTAGCTGTTCAGGAGTCTTATGGCTTGGGGGTAGAAGCTGTTTAAAAGCCTCTTGGACATAGTTCCAGTATCGCTTGCCGTGCGGCAGCAGAAAGAACAGTCTATGACTAGGGTGGCTGGAGTCTTTGACAATTTTTGGGCCTTCCTCTGACACTGCCTGGTATAGAGGTCCTGGATGGCAGGAAGCTTGGCCCCAGTGATGTACTGAGGCCAAGCAGTTGCCATACCAGGCAGTGATGCAACCGGTCAGGATGCGCTCTATGGTGCAGCTGTAGAACATTTTGAGGATCTGAGGACCCATGCCAAATCTTTTCAGTCTCCAGAAGGGGAATAGGTTTTGTCGTGCCCTCTTCACGACTGTCTTGGTGTGATTGGACCTGGGACGGCAGGTAGCCTAGTGGTTAGAGCGTTGGGCCAGTAACCGAAAGGTTGCTGGATTGAATCCCTGAGCTGACAAGGTAAAAAAAATATGTTGTTCTGCCCCTGAACAAAGCAGTTAACCCAATGTTCCCCGGTAGGCCGTCATTGTAAATATGAATTTGTTCTTCACTGACTTGCCTAGTTAAATAAAGGTTCAATTAAATAAAATAAATAAATGTTAGTTTGTTGGTGATGTGGACACCAAGGAACTTGAAGCTCTCAACCTGCTCCACCACAGCCCCGTCAATGAGAATGGGGGTGTGCTCGGATGTGGTGGATGTGTTGTTACCTACCCTTACCACCTGGGGACGGCCCGTCAGGAAGTCCAGGATCCAGTTGCAGAGGGAGGTGTTTAGTCCCAGGGTCCTTAGCTTAGTGATGAGCTTTGAAGGCACTATGGTGTTGAACGCTGAGTCAATGAATAGCATTCTCACATAGGTGTTCCTTTTGTCCAGGTGGGAAAGGGCAGTGTGGAGTGCGATAGAGACTGCATCTCTGGATCTGTTTGGGCGGTATGCAAATTGGAGTGGGTCTATGGTTTCTGGGATAATGGTGTTGATGTGAGCCATGACCAGCCTTTCAAAGCACTTCCTGACTACAGACGTGAGTGCTACGGGTTGGTAGTCATTTACGCAGGTTACCTTGGTGTTCTTGGGCACAGGGACTATGGTGGTCTGCTTGAAACATGTTGGTATTACAGACTCAGACAGGGAGAGGTTGAAAATGTCAGTGAAGACACTTGCCAGTTGGTAAGCGCATGCTCTGGAATACACATCCTGGTAATCCGTCTGGCCCTGCGGCCTTGTGAATGTTGACGTGTTTAACTTCTCTGGGATATGTGGGACGGTAGCGTCCCACTTGGCCAAAAGCCAGAAAAAAATTCAAATATATTACTTTAAAAATCAATCTTTCATGAAATCACACATGAAAGACACAAAATTAAAGCTACACATGTTGTGAATCCAGCCAACATGTCTGATTTCAAAAAGGATTTACCGCGAAATCACACCAAACGATTATGTTAGCTCAGTACATAGCCACAGAAAAACACAGCCATTTTCCCAGCAAAAGATAGTAGTCACAAAAAGCAGAAATAGAGATAAAATTAATCACTAACCTTTGATGATCTTCATCAGATGACACTCATAGGACATCATGTTACACAATACATTTATGTTTTGTTCGATAATGTGCATATTTATATCCACAAATCTCGGTTTACATTGGCGCCATGTTCAGAAATGACTCCAAAATATCTGGAGAAATTGCAGAGAGCCACGTCAAATAACAGAAATACTCATTATAAACTTTGATGAAAGATACATGTTTTACATAGAATTAAAGATACACTTGTTCTTAATGCAACCGCTGTGTCAGATTTTAAAAAAACTACGTAAAAAGCACGCTCAAAAATAACAACATTTCTCCGCCATGTTGGAGTCAACAGAAATACGAAATTACATCATAAATATTCCCTTACCTTTGATCATCTTCATCAGAATGCACTCCCAGGAATCCTAGTTCCACAATAAATCGTTGTTTTGTTCGATAATGTCCATTACTTATGTCTAAGTAGCTACTTTTGCTAGCATGTTTAGTGCACATGTCCAAACGCTCGCGCAGATGCAGGCGAACTCGGACGAAAACTTCAAAAAGTTATACAACAGGTCGAATAAACTGGTCAAACTAAGTAGAGAATCAATCTTCAGGATGTTGTTATCATATATATCCAATAACGTTCCAACCGGAGAATTCCTTCATGTCTGTAGAAGTTATGGAACGCAAGGCGATATCATGAGGAAAGCGCATGACCAGGAACTGGCATTCTGCCAGACCAATGACTGAAACACCTCCCATCCGGCCCCACATCACACTAGAGGCGTCATTCCACGTTCTACAGACTGTTGACATCTAGTGGAAGGCGTAGGAAGTGCTAACAGATCCATATCTTACAGGAAATTGAATAGGCGATGAGTTGAACATTCTCACTTCCTGTTTGGATTTTTTCTCAGGTTTTTGCCTGCCATATGAGTTCTGTTATACTCACAGACATCATTCAAACAGTTTTAGAAACGTCAGAGTGTTTTATATCCAATAGTAATAATAATATGCATATATTAGCATCTGGGAAAGAGTAGGAGGCAGTTCACTATGGTCACGCAATTCATCCAAAAGTGAAAATGCTGCCCCCTATATCAAAGAAGTTAAAGGTCTTACTCACATCGGCTGTGGAGAGCGTGATCACACAGTCGTCCGGAACAGCTGATACTCTCATGCATGTTTCAGTGTTATTTGCCTCGAAGCGAGCATAGAAGTAATCTAGCTCGTCTGGTAGGCTTGTGTCTGATAGGCTCGTGTCATGGCTTTTCTATTGACATTTAATTGCATGTTACCATGCCTATTGCATGTAACACCCTCACCTATCCCTCATACACACCCTCACCTATTCCACACACACTTTAACACACCCTCACCTATTCCTCACACACTAACACACCCTCACCTATTCCACACACACTTTAATCTAAACCCGTAGCGGTGTTGTTAGAGAGGTGTAAAGATAAAGGTTTCTGTTGGGTCGACAGGCAGGTATTTACACTGCCGATGTGAATAGTTTAGGAGAGAGAGAGAGTACCACTACCACACACACACACACATCAGCAGAAGAGACTGCCTAGTGTAGCCTGTTTGCCAGACAGCCAGTGGATAAGACACACCATATATACACAAGTCACAGCACAGGGGTAACCCAACCAATAATACCTCATACAGTAATAATGATTAGAGTGACTCAGAGGTCTATCTACATTAGATGATTTGCAATAATCTGTATTCATTCACAGAGTGAAGAGTGGGTTGGTAACGTGTGTTTGTTTGTTTGTAGTCCAAAACACAAAAGGCCTTTAAATGTCCCAGTCTCTTAGGGCAATACAAAATATTCCCACAAACCCTGTCCTGTTCCCTCTCCGCTGAGTTTAACGAACCCAGTTAGCCCTCTTTGCTCCAGCATATAGATTTTCCAATATGCACCGAGTCGGCGAGTCGGCCTAATGCAATGTTCATCTGTAATTTGTCATGTTATAAAGGAGTCAAACTGTGTCAAGGATTGGGCTAATGAGGGGGATCATTAAAGTTAAAGGTTAGAGAGGAACAAGCGGCATTAAGCTGCCTTTCATTAACTATTACATAACTATAACATCTCCTTCATGCTACCCCTCTCCTCCTCCTTCCTATTTTTCATTCCTTCTCCCCCTCCCCATCTTCTTCATCCTCATCTTCTTCTTCCTCCTCCCTCTCTTCCTTGTCATCCTCCCCCTACTCCTCCTCTCTACTCCCCCCCTTCTCTCTCTTCCTGGAGGAGTTTTGAACAAGCAGCTGTTTATGTAGGCAGTATGCATCTCACACCCTGCTCCGGCATCACTGCTCTGCTGCCTGTTCCATCTTTCTTTCATTTCACCTGGGTGCTGTCTGTCAAACAGTGCTTTTTACTCCTCCTATAATATATCCTGCGCTTTCACACCGTTTTATCAGCCTCCCAACATTACACACTGGGCTTTTGATCGCTAAAGGGTACAGGAAGAGAAAGGGGCAGGTTGCTACCTCTGTACATGATCACACACTTTCACACAGTTGTAGACGCACGTACGCACATGCAGGAATGCAAGCGCACACACACACACACACACACACACACACACACACACACACACACACACACACACACACGTACACACTGTCTGTTATGCCCAACTCTGTCTGCCACTGCTGACCCACGCAGAGACACAGGCTGTGTTGACAGCAGAAGGGTATGTCAGGGGAGAAGATGTTTTTTTTTTTATGTGACAGTCAGAGAATGTTGTGTGTCTCTCCCAACTGTGTGTGTGATGTTGCTGGAAATGGCCATTTATAGCTCTAGGTAGGAGCGGTTTAGGGCTCTGGGATTTCTACACCTTCAAATCTTGATGGTTTCCATACTTCTAGACCTTAACTGTCTTTGTTATTTCTAGGCCATATCCCTCAATCCTGGACTCCAGAAAGACCCTCATCGCTGGTTGGCTGAGACCAAGGTACACTACATTATCCATCTTTTATGGAGATACTTTAAAAGCATTGACCCACCTGTCGCTATTGGGAGAAACTGACAATTCATCAGGTTTTTGGGGGTGTGAATGTGAGAGACTGAGAAACAACCTGTGTGTGTGGCATTGTGGGTATGACTGCATTATGAAATGAGGCTGTGTGTGTGTAACAGTGTGTGTAACAGTGTGTGTGTGTGTTCCAGACCAAGCTGCGTTGGCTATGTGAGGAGGTGTCTGTCCATGAGGCCAGAGAGAGAAAGCTGCGTCGGCAGGTCCAGCAGGACAGAGAACAGCTGAAAGGACTGAGACAGAGCAGAGACTCTGAAAGACAGGCCCTGCTACAGAGACTGGACCAGCAGGAGAAACTACTGCACTCCATCAGCACAGAGAAGAAAGGTAGGGCTGGATCCGATTGATTGATTGATTGATTCATTAATTGATTGAGGGCCAACTACTAAAGCTCCCGTACATCAGTTTAAGAGCTGCAATATGGGCTCATTCAGGCTATTTCTGTTCCATCTAGACGGTTACTAATGAATTGTCCGACATGTAGCAAGCCTCATTATGGTTGTGTTTCTATCTGCTCGAGTGTCCTTGTTTTTGTCTGTAGTTCTTAATTTGTGTTCATTTCTGCAAATGCCTTGGTTTGTTTCTCTCATTTCTTCCTCCCACACAGGGAAGCTCTTATCTCTCCCAGTTTATAAACTAAACTCTTGATAATGAGTTAGAGAAGGGGGACCCAGCAGAGCAGGTTTCATCACAACAACCAGGGGAACCTCCGTCTAATTCTGAGCTCTCTCCTCCCTCTGTTTTACACAGACTGACGGACATAGACAAAGACCTAATCAACCAGTCTCTCTCATTCAGACGTGCTGCTCTGGCTGGAACAGCGTAGTGATGGGGGGTGCTCGATACAGTTACAAATCGCTATGTTATTTTGGATAATATTATATCAATACTTCAATTTTTTTTTTTGCTAGGTTGCGTTAACTAGTGCTAATCGACTGTACTGGCGCAAAAACTCTGGTCACTTTCACCGTACAGCTACTTTGTTCTCCATCTTCTATTTAAATAGGTAGTTAGTCTAGCGGTTAAGAGCGTTGGGCCAGTAACCGAAAGGTCGCTGGTTCGAATCCCCGAGCCGACTAGAGCCCCGTTTCCACTGGCACTTAAAAATAGGGCCAAATTCGAGCTGACTCGGGTGAAATTCTCAATTTCGAGCTGGTTCAAGGGAAACCAGGGCCAGCACAGCCCAGTTTCACAACTAGCTTGATTAGAATTCTGGTTGGTGACGCCGTTACTATGCAACCACCAGCTGATCACTACTGGATGCTAACAGGTTTAGCTAGCTCGTCTGGGCTTGTGGCTGTTAGCAAGCACATGGACAAGCAGTACTGCAGTAGTCAGACATAACACGAATTACCACCATAGCATGATCCTTGATTCATTTTTGTGCTACACAATAAACTTTTATGTATGAGAACAGTCAGCCCTCTAATGGTAGCTACCTAACGTTAGCTAGCACATCAGAGTTGAAACAAGCTCGCTAGCTAGCGTGAGCTAGCGGGAATTATAGCTGGCCAGGTCGTATTGAAAGCTAGCTAGCTAGCTACATAATATCAAACCTGTCTTCTAGTTCGCTTGGTTAGCTAGCTAATAAGCAACGCCATGGCCAGCAAGGTAGTAATTAAGTTAGCTAGCCTTTTATGCTTGCGACGACGTTAACCGTTTATCTAGCTAGCTAATGTTAGCAAGCTAAATACGTGGCTCTGAGTCTGGCTGGCAATGGTTGGAGTTTGGGTTAACGTTAATTACAGCATGGTGAGGGTGAATTACATTCATCAACATCTTGCTAGCTAGCAACATTAGCGAAGCCAGGCTTTTTCTGTTCCATCTAGACGGTTGCTAATGAATTGTCCGACATGTAGCTAGCCTCATTATGGTTGTGTTTCTATCTGCTCGAGTGTCATTGTTTTTGTCTGTAGTTCTTAATATGTGTTAATTTCTGCAAATGCATAACATTCACATATTGGTTACCTAGCAACATGACATAATTTCACATTTCTGGAGGCAGTGGAAACGCAATTTGAGCTAGCCCACCAAGCTGACTTTCTAGTGCCAATGGAAACGGAGCTTGGGTGAAAATTCTGTCCATGTGCCCTTGAGCAAGGCACTTAACCCTAATTGCTCCTGTAAGTAACTCTTGATAATAGCATCTGCTAAATGCCTAAAATGTAAATAATGAGCCAACATATTTTCAGCATTTTTATTTCCCTGAATAATCAAAACAAATTTTCTCATGCTCTCTCTTGTCTCGCTGCAGCAGACATATAGTGAGCAATATGTTTGGAATATCAAATCACAATAAAATCGCTGTATCGAATAGCAATAGATATAGAATCACAATATATATCGTATCGGCACCTAAGTATCGTGATAATATCGTGTTGTGAGGTCCCTGGCAATTCCCAGCCCTTACATTGTGGATCCTAGACACCATAGTAATTTGTATTTTTATTTAAACTTTATTTAACTAGGCAAGTCAGTTAAGAATAAATTCTTATTTACAATGATGCTGTCTAACCCCCAACTCTGCCTTCCCCTTAGGAAAGAGGCTGGTAGCTGTATATCTTTGGTGTGATTTGGTACAAAACAGCAGAAAACTAAATTGGGCCATCTGGAAATGTTCTCTCTCATTAGGAACGAACAGCAACACATCTTAGATGTATTTGTTCTATCTAGATATACGGTTCACTGGGTGCACTCATGTCTTTGATCATCATAACTTACTTCAGAAGTTTTCAGAGGAAGTTTTTGGTTGCTGACAGTTGCTGCCAGTGCCAGTGTACTTTTCTCCCTCTTACTTTTCAATTGGTTAAGTTCAGGTCAGCCAACTTAAAGGCCCATTGCAGTCAAAAACTAAATTTCCCTGTGCTTTATATATATTTACACACTGAGGTTGGAATAATAGGGTGGAATTGTGGAAATTATGATAATGCCCTTTTAGTGTAAGAGCTGTTTAAAAAGACTTTGAAATTAGTTAATAGACCGATAAGAGTTCCAAACTTCTCTGCCAATAGCGGATCATTTTCCGTTTTCCCTTCCCCACTCAGACCACTCCCAGACAGTCCTAGTCTTGTTTCAGAAATTGTTCTTTGCTAAGAATAATTTTTTATCTCTTATTTAACATTTGAATTAAAAACAATCCCAGTTGATATTGAGATAAAAATGGCACACACCTTGGAACTGTTGCCTTCTTTCTTAAACACTACTGTAGTACTTTTCAGAGGAACTTTTTCTCTTGCGTAAGGTCTAACTTTTAACACCTCCCTATTTACTAAAACACAGTCTGTGGTAGATAGCTGTTGGATTACAGGTCTTGCCTCAGTAACTGACTTCTACACGTTAAGATTAAACGGAGAGAGACTGAGTGAGCGAGAGAAGGCAGTTTGGCAGTCTGTGACTTTCTCTCTCACGTCATGTGGCCCGCCATTTTTAGACCCGTTTAGACTGCCAGAGTCTCGCTGGTGCCATCTGGAGATTGGCAAGTGGCTCAGTGGCTGCTTGGGTATTCCTGAGGTGGCGGCATGGGGTTCCGGCTGGGTGGGCACGTGGTGGAGTGTGTGTGAGTGTGAGTGACAGAGGTGGGCAGGGACAGAGGGACGAGGGTAGAAAGCAGTCATCCAATGCCTAGTGATTGAATATTGAATGTGTGAGCTGGGAGCAGCCTCCTCTCCCAGCCCAGCCAGCCTGATCAGCTCTCAGCTCAGCGAGACAGCAGGCAGCAGGGAGTGGGAGACCAATGAGCAGCAATCACAGCAATCTATTTGATTTGACCAAGTTTAGGGAGGTGTTGAGACTGACAGCAAGGTTGTTCAGAATAGGAAAAGTTCCATAGCCACTGATAGCATGGCTAGTCAAGGTGTTAAGGCTGTGGGTCCCAAATGCCTCTGTCTATGTGAATATTATATTAGATGGTAATTATTCATGTGCTTGTCTCATTAAAGAACTCCTGGAGAAGACTCGGAGGAAGGAAAATGAGATGAGAAGTCTTCAGGTGAGCCAGAAACCCATGTTGGCCTTGCTCCTCTGTCTGAACAATGCAGCCTGCTGTCCAGGGCCCCAACACACAGACTGACCCTCAGAAAGAGTACCCTGTTATAGTACTAGTACTACCTCCTCTCTCTCTTCTATTAAACATCACTACACACCATCCCCAATCCAGCTATAACATCCTAAACCCCATGGCAGTCCTGTCCAGTCACATAGTCTGTTTTCCATTTTCTCCTCAAAGTGGTGTGTGTGTACTGGGGCCCATCTGTGTCTGTACGTGTGTGCACCTGCTATAATTAATCAGTCCCCTCGGACCCAGCCAGGCCTTTAATTAAGAAGAATGAGGAGTCGAGTTCAACCACACACTGCTGCCACCCAACAGCCAGCGCAGTCACAGGACGGGGGGAGGAGGGGGAGAGAGAGAGGGAATCTAGCAGGTGTGGGGATAGATGAGTGACAGGCCGATAAGACGCATCGCATCACTTATGCATCATTAGAGAACCAACATCACTCAGGAGCCAGATGAGAGGGAGCAGAGAGAGGAGCGTGTTCTCCACAGCTTCTTCTGTTCCGTCCCCTGTTGCTTGTTTATTGGCAATACACACGCCGTGCTGACTCACTGTTTAGTGGTTTAAGCTTTGACACGCTTTCAGTCACTCATACACGTCTCTTGGTCATTAAACAATAAGTAACTGTGGTTCTTGTCTTCACAGGATCGTATATTGGATCTGGAGATGGTAAGATTTGATTGTTTATACACTACATGACCAAAAGTATGAGGACAGCTGCTCGTCGAACATCTCATTCCAAAATCATGGGCATTAATATGGAGTTGGTCCCCCTTTGCTGCTATAATAGCCTCCACTCTTTGGGGAAGGCTTGCCACTAGATGTTGGAACATTGCTGTGGGGACTTGCTTCCATTCAGCCACGGGCATTATTGAGATACGGCACTGATGTTGGATGATTAGGCCTGGATCTTAGTCGGATTTCCAAGTCATCCCAAAGCTGTTCGATGGGGTTGAGGTCAGGGCTCTGTGCAGGCCAGTCAAATTCTTCCACACCGATCTTGACCAACCATTTATGTAGGGACCTTGCTTTATGCATGGGGCATTGTCATGCTGAAACAGGAAAGGACCTTTCCCAAACACAGAATTGTCTAAAATGTAATTGTATGCTGTAGCGTTAAGATTTCCCTTCACTAGAACTAAGGGGCCTATCCCGAACCATGAAAAACAGCCCCAGACCATTATTCCTCCTCCACCAAACTTTACAGTTGGCACTATGCATTGGGGCAGGTAGCATTCTCCTGGCATCCGCCAAAGCAGATTAGTCCGTTGGACTGCCAGATGGTGAAGCGCGATTCATCACTCCACAGAACGCGTTTCCACTGCTCCAGAGTCCAATAGCGGCGAGTTTACACCACTCCAGCCGACGCTTGGCATTGCACATGGTAATCTTGGGCCTGTGTGAGGCTGCTCGGCCATGGAAACCCATTTTTTGAAGCTGACTTTGCTTCCAGAGGCAGTTTGGAACTCTGTAGTGAGTGTTTCACTACGCTTCAGCACCCGGCGGTCCCGTTCTGTGAACTTGTGTGGCCTACCACTTCGCAGCTGAGCCGTTGTTGCTCCTAGACTTTTCCACTTCACAATAACAGCACTTACAGTTGACTGGGGCAGCTCTAGCAGGGCAGAAATTTGACGAACTGACTTGTTGGAAAGGTGGCATCCTATGACGGTGCCACGTTGAAAGTCACTGTGCTCTTCAGTAAGGCCATTTTTCTGAGTGTGCTTCCTTTAACATAGCCAACAAAACGTATTAACAGATATATGGCTTCCCTCTTGATAGCTTGATACTCAAACTAGAGAAGGTTTGTTTGTATACTCTGACTCCTAAGTTGAAGATGGTAAATTGTTAGTGATTGTTTTTATAGAAGTGCTGAGCATCATTCAATCACCATAAAGCTAACATGATCAGGTATATGCAAGGATCATTAGACAACGACTAGGGTCCACTGACTCAACAACAAACATTGACCCCAGGCAGGAGAATGTAAACACCCCACTCAAACATCCTTTATCACCCGCTCCATGTCACGTCAACCCAAACCGACAGACACATTCGTTAGGGATATCGAAAGGCTGTATTGACCTAAGAGTATTTATGGGCTGTGAAGCTATGAAGCGATCTGTGTTCTCTCTCTATCCATCACAATTATGTGTCGCGGCCGGCGGCCTCGACTTCAATTAGCTTTAATAAAAACCCTGCGAAGCCCATCCATTCAGATAATTCCTGCTTACTGCTACAACACTGGGTATTGACCTGTGTGTGTATGTACAGTGCATTCGGAAAGTATTCAGACCCCTTTTCCACATTTTGTTACGTTTTAACCTTGTTCTAAAACGGATTAAATAAAAATTGTTCCTCATCAATCTACACACAATACCCCATAATGACAAACAGAAAACAGTTTTTTTGAATTTTTTTGCTAAATTATAAAAAACATTACATAAGTATTCAGACCCTTTGCTATTGAGCTCGGGTGCATACTTTTTCGATTGATCATCCTTGAGATGTTTCTACAACTTGATTGGAGTCCACCTGTAATAAATTCAATTCAGGATTTGGAAAGGCACACTCCTGTCTATACAGTGGGGCAAAAAAGTATTTAGTCAGCCACCAATTGTGAAAGTTCTCCCACTTAAAAAGATGAGAGAGGCCTGTAATTTTCATTATAGGTACACTTCAACTATGACAGACAAAATGAGAAAAAAAATCCAGAAAATCACATTGTAGGATTTTTTATGAATTTATTTGCAAATTATGGTGGAAAATAAGTATTTGGTCAATAACAAACAAGCAAGATTTCTGGCTCTCACAGACCTGTAACTTCTTATTTAAGAGGCTCCTCTGTCCTCCACTCGTTACCTGTATTAATGGCACCTGTTTGAACTTGTTATCAGTATAAAAGACACCTGTCCACAACCTCAAACAGTCACACTCCAAACTCCACTATGGCCAAGACCAAAGAGCTGTCAAAGGACACCAGAAACAAAATTGTAGACCTGCACCAGGCTGGGAAGACTGAATCTGCAATAGGTAAGCAGCTTGGTTTGAAGAAATCAACTGTGGGAGCAATTATTAGGAAATGCAAGATCTCACCCCGTGGGGTCAAAATGATCACAAGAACGGTGAGCAAAAATCCCAGAACCACACGGGGGGACCTAGTGAATGACCTGCAGAGAGCTGGGACCAAAGTAACAAAGCCTACCATCAGTAACACACTACGCCGCCAGGGACTCAAATCCTGCAGTGCCAGACGTGTCCCCCTGCTTAAGCCAGTACATGTCCAGGCCCGTCTGAAGTTTGCTAGAGAGCATTTGGATGATCCAGAAGAAGATTGGGAGAATGTCATATGGTCAGATGAAACCAAAATAGAACTTTTTGGTAAAAACTCAACTCGTCGTGTTTGGAGGACAAAGAATGCTGAGCTGCATCCAAAGAACACCATACCTACTGTGAAGCATGGGGGTGGAAACATCATGCTTTGGGGCTGTTTTTCTGCAAAGGGACCAGGACGACTGATCCGTGTAAAAGAAAGAATGAATGGGGCCATGTATCGTGAGATTTTGAGTGAAAACCTCCTTCCATCAGCAAGGCCATTGAAGATGAAACGTGGCTGGGTCTTTCAGCATGACAATGATCCCAAACACACCGCCCGGGCAACGAAGGAGTGGCTTCGTAAGAAGCATTTCAAGGTCCTGGAGTGGCCTAGCCAGTCTCCAGATCTCAACCCCATAGAATCTAGGATTTTGCCTGTGCTTAGCCCCATTCCATTTATTTTTATCTTGAAAAACTCCCCAGTCCTTAACGATTACAAGCATACCCATAAACTGATGCAGCCACCACAGTGTTTGAAAATATGGAGAGTCGTACTCAGTAATGTGTTGTATTGGATATGCCCCAAACATAACACTTTGTAATCAGGACAAAAAGTTATTTTTTTTTGCCACATTTTTTGCAGTATTACTTCAGTGCCTTGTTGCAAACAGGATGCATGTTTTGTAATATTATTATTCTGTACAGGCTTCCTTTTCACTCTGTCGTTTAGGTTAGTATTGTGGATTAACTACAATGTTGTTGATCCATCCTCAGTTTTCTCCTATCACAGCCATTAAACTCTAAACTGTTTTAAAGTCACCATTGGCCTCATGGTGAAAACCTTGAGCAGTTTCCTTCATCTGGCATCTGAGTTAGGAAGGATGCCTGTATCATTGTAGTGACTGGGCGTATTGATACACCATCCAATGTGTAATTAAAAACTTCACCATGCTCAAAGGGATATTCAATATCTGCTTTTTTATTTTTTTGTTTACCCATCTACCAGTAGGTGCTCTTTGCGAGGCATTGGAAAACCTCCCTGGTCTTTGTGTGTGTGTGGTACAGAGATGAGGTAGTCATTCAAAAATCATGTTCAACACTATTATTACACACAGAGTGAGTCCATGCAACTTATTATGTGACTTGTCAAGCACATTTTTACTCCTGGACTTATTTAGGCTTGGCATAACAAAGGGGTGGAATGCTTATTGACTCAAGACATTTCAGCTTTTCATTTTTAATTAATTTGTAAAAATGTCCCAAAAACATAATTCCACTTTGACATTATGGAGTATTGTGTGTAGGCCAGTGACGAAAAAAATTGCAATTTAATCCATGTTAAATTCAGGCTGTAACACAACAAAATGTGGGAAAAGTCAACGGGTGTGAATCCTTTCTGAAGCCACTGTGCATGTACTGTGTAGGAAATAAATACCAACACAGTGTACTTTCCTAGTATCACTAGTTCATTTAAGCCAACTTATAGCGGCCTACTGCTGTTGTCAGAGCTTTTTTAGTACATTGTGTGACAGTACAATAAAGCCTTTTGAATTGACATGAATTGTAGTTGGAAACAGCACCTTGCGGTGTTGTATTGTGGGTAAAGCTAATGTGCAGTATATTAACCTCCTTGTATTCCTTTATCTATTCAGAGCACCAGGCTGGCGGTGGATCACCTGGAGTCAGTCCCTGAGAAGCTGTGTCTGCTGGACAACTTCAAAGACCTGGAGGTGAGGCTCACTGGGGAGACCTGGGATGTACCGAATATATGGGTTGTTCCACGAAATTAGGGCCTTTTGCATCCCTTTTGATATTTTAAGTAGAAATTGTGCACGAATATAGAATTTTAAAAGCTTGTTATATTAAATGAAGTGCCCTTTAATATAGACCACATGGGAAATTCCATAAATCTCATATGAAAAAAAGACTTGCTAAAATGACAAAATTCTGCATTTTGGCATGTCCCTCTGTGCTACCTCTGTGACTTCTAGGAAGATTTTATCCAACTTAACACCAACATTTCTCCCAATTCTCCACCATCATTGTAAAGCCCTAGTTATTTTGTTGGTTTGACAAAGTAATTTCTGAAGATGATTATTTATTTGTGATTTATTTTAAGGTAAATAAATCATCAGGATTTTGAAGCCCTTTATCTACTTACCCAGATTCAGATGAACTTGTGGATACCATTTTCCTTCACACTGGACACAGAGACATGGTGTTACAATTGGAGTTCATCTGACTCTAGGGAAGTAGATAAAGGGCTTCATTGGAGTTCATCTGACTCTAGGGAAGTAGATAAAGGGCTTCATTGGAGTTCATCTGACTCTAGGGAAGTAGATAAAGGGCTTCATTGGAGTTCATCTGACTCTAGGGAAGTAGATAAAGGGCTTCATTGGAGTTCATCTGACTCTAGGGAAGTAGATAAAGGGCTTCATTGGAGTTCATCTGACTCTAGGGAAGTAGATAAAGGGCTTCATTGCCAAAATCCCGATGTATCCCTTCGAGGTCAACTCTATTACGTGAACTGAACTCTCGTTTTAATATGGTGAAACTATTCCTTTTGAAGTATTTTTTTCTACCCAAAAGAGACATTGAACACCTCATAGTGAAATCATAGTGTAAAAGCAGGTGAACTGGTTCTATTCTTTTTGGCCATTCTCTCATGTTTTGTGGTGGGAAACTGAGCGGGTCGAGCATAACACGTCAACCCTGTTACCCACAGATAGACACGCTAGAAATATTTTAGCAATTACATTTTTTTTTTGTGAAGCTTACATTCAATTGCCCCTCCCTGTTGCACACGGCTGCTTCCACGGCTGATTTTAAAATGTAGTCATCAACCCTGTTACGGTCAACCCTATTACTTTCTGTAGGACTTATTCACCACTTATTATAGTCATTCTTTTATTTAACCTCTTGAGATGAGAAAAAAGTGTTTTTTGTTTATGACAGAATGTTAAAATGAGGTGAAACTTTTTCACCAAGTTAGACTACTCAAACGGCATCTAATTGGTGGAACGACCCATATGTCCAGAAGGGAGACCTGCGGCCTGGGTCTTTCTATGTGTTTAATCTCTTCTGAATCTTATTGACACCAACCTAGGTGTCTATCTAACCTGATCCTAGATCTGTGCAACTTCAACTCCAAACGGGTTTTGTGATGAGTTCCATTTTGTGCCTGGTTTTTGTAGTGATTGACTATTTCCATGTTGTTTATATAGGAGTCTCAGCGGCAGAAGGAGTTGGTGGAACAACGTTACATTAAATACAAAGAGATCGTTGGAGTCCTGCAGCACCAGCTGGATGAGTCCAAACGACAGATACAGGAGTGCAGGGTACTTGACTACATTACCCACAGTGCACTATATGTATATGCTACATCAAATATCAGCTTTATGATACCTAGAAGCACAAAACGAGACTTTGCCACTCTGCAATTTCAACACTTGGCCTGTTCAAAGAGTACTTTGTACTCTTACTCCCAGAGCCATCCAGCCTATGACACCTTCTGAGTACACTGGTGTATCGTTGGTCCACAACTGGCATTTGCATTTAGTATGAATATTCCAAGCCAATGTTGGCAAACACAACTGACAGAGTGAGACGGAGGGTAGTAACTTCCAATCAGTCCTAATCATCATATTTATCTTCTCACGCGGCCAACAGAGAAACATTGCATTGTTGACAGCAGATTGCCATCAGTGTGTCTATTCCGCCCGCACAGAAGCCACACACACACACACACACAGCAGCCACATCGAAGCCAGTTTTTAAAGTGCATTAATCTGCCAGACGACTCTGCTGCGACGCCAAACGACTCCCGTGTTGATCCATAAGTGCTGATTGCATTAGTGCCTAATAGCACGGCGCCCACCAGGAGTTCATTTAAAGAAAGTAGAATAAAGAAAAGTCTTCATCTACTTAGCTTTCACTTTGATTGCAGTTAGCGGCAATCTGTTTCAGTACAGAATGCTGATAGTGTCCATTCTCATTTAACGCTGGTCCTGGGGACCCACAGGATAAGCACAGACCGGAGCTTTTTTGCAGCCCAGCATTTTAACAACTCGAAGACGAGTTGCTTAGTTTAATCCGTCGTGCTAGTGCTGGACTGGAACAAAACTCTGGTCGCCCTGTTGGCTCACCCAGGACAAAGACTGAAAGAGCGCTGCTCGGAATACGTTTCACATAAGGTTGGATGTTATGCCAGTTTGCAGTGTGTGTACTCAAGACTGTACCCTCTTCCAGGATGACAGGTTGGACGCTACAACGCAGAGCATTCGATTGACTTCTCTCTCCTCCTCCATAAGAGGCCCTAGCGCTCTCCTCACCAGCTCCATGCTCACTGACACCACGTGTGAGTACCCAGCCGCAATGTTCACCTCTCGTCTCCTCTCCAAGAGTCCATGATTGTGATGTGTGGTTGTTTTACCTCCTTCAGTCGACTGCGCTGATTGTAAGCGCGTCTGCTAAATCACTCAGATATGTGTCAGACTCTAATGTAAAGAAACTCTGTGAAGAAGCATTGCGCTAAAAGGCCCTAAAACATGTCAAAAAATGTAAAACATGACTCTTAATAGGTTGTGCTTAGTGTTGTAACTCCTCCCTTTCTCCCTGTGGTCCTTAGCTCCACACAAACACCTGGCCTCTCCAGACTGCACTCTGGACTATAGCCTTTCTCTGGACCGCCGAGCCTCTCCTGCTGTCAACGGTTGCCACCCTCACTCCGTCTCCGACCACCTCAACAGTAACACATAGTGCCCACCCTCACTCCGTCTCCGACCACCTCAACAGTAACACATAGTGCCCACCCTCACTCCGTCTCCGACCACCTCAACAGTAACACATAGTGCCCACCCTCACTCCGTCTCCGACCACCTCAACAGTAACACATAGTGCCCACCCTCACTCCGTCTCCGACCACCTCAACAGTAACACATAGTGCCCACCCTCACTCCGTCTCCGACCACCTCAACAGTAACACATAGTGCCCACCCTCACTCCGTCTCCGACCACCTCAACAGTAACACATAGTGCCCACCCTCACTCCGTCTCCGACCACCTCAACAGTAACACATAGTGCCCACCCTCACTCCGTCTCCGACCACCTCAACAGTAACACATAGTGCCCACCCTCACTCCGTCTCCGACCACCTCAACAGTAACACATAGTGCCCACCATCAGGGAGTCACACTGGTTACATACATGTATTCATCAACAAGCCTTTCATTACAGAGTTGGATAGAGGGCTCACACAGAAGTGTGTTTTAACATGGGCATAGAGGCGACAATAGCAAAGATAGTGGTGGGCCCTCTTTTTAACTCTATGCCTTACTGACAGTACAATCAACACCCAACTCTATGCAGTACCGTGGTTGCAAAGCATCACCACAACAGTCTTCCGTGAATACCTCAACCAAAAAACAGCCAACCCTTCCAAGCTGCGTAACTAGCAGCCAACCTAGAAAACAGCTAGCATGAAGCCAAGCATACATACTAAGTGCGATTGTGATAAGTAAAACAGGGTTAAACCTAGTGGAAGGTTCATAGCACATAGCTTGGGGTGTCTTATAAGAGAACCACCAAATTTAGCACTGTGAAAGACGATTGCAGCTTTTTTTATGAACCGATATTTATGAAGATTTTTCATTGAATGTTACTTTGTGCAAAGAAAGCAGGCACAGCTTAAAGAACCCATGAAGTTTGACTGAAAATAGATTGAAGAACCAGTGATAAAGCCAAGATAGGTCAACATTCCAACATGTCATACTAACGTTACATTTCTATACGTATTTCAACACTCAAAACACTTCTCTGAAAAACACTATTTTAAGCCCCAATGTTTACCTTTTTTTGTGACAGTTTTTGTACTCTGGTGTTATCATGCCAATGTGTTTTATCTGAACAGATTAGATGTGATGATTATATTTATGCTGACATTCTGTGAAAGATGTGCTGCCGTTTTAACTTCATGTAGCCCATGCATTAACAATATATTATTATTATTTTCAACAGACTTGACAAGTCACAAGGAGTTTGTTTTTATATTGGACTGTTTTTACCACTACCGTCATTTTTTATTTAAAAGATGTACTTTTATGCATTTGTGGAAATACGTTTTTATTTGTAAAGAAGAAGAAAAATGCCAATAAGCACAATATATGTATATTTTTATGAAATGTAGAAAAGAATATATGCAATAAACAAATCTCCACAGATCTGTAAGGATCATTTCCCCTGAGCCCTGGTCTCATCCATTTCAAAATGAAGTGTTGTTTCCTTAGGCTCCTAAGTCTCTATGGTATGTCAATCGCTGTTGCCTTGGTCGATCTGTTGAGAAAATGACTCGTAGCATGGGCTTATGTTTGTAGGTTTATATGGCCACTCCAGCCTTATTTCAGCTTCAATTTACATTTACCAAATACATCTGTACAGAAGATTCGATACATATCTGCTGTACAGTGAAAACAAGTCGCTAGAAAGTTCCGTGTCTTTTCAATTTCGAGTTATTGTATTAATGTCCTATGTTCTGCACATAAGATTTCACACCTCGGACCACATGTAGCTATGCTGTCTCTTTCCCTCAGGGACTTGCGTAGCAGCCACATCCTCAACCTTTCAAAGCTGAATACTGTACTTTCATATATTGCTGTCTCTGTAAACTTCACTGATGAATGTCTTTGTTGATCAAAACTTCTCTACAGTGCATTCGGAAAGTATTCAGACCCCTTGACTTTTTCCACATTTTGTTACGTTACAGCCTTATTTTAAGATATAATCAATTGTTTTTTCCCCCTCATCAATCTACACACAATACCCCATAATGACAAAGCAAAAACAGGTTTTTAGAAATGTGTGCAAATGTATTACAAATAAAAAACTGAAATATCACATTTACATACAGTACCAGTCAAAAGTTTGGACACACCTACTCATTCAAGGGTTTTTCTTTATTTGTACTATTTCTACATTGTAGAATAATAGTTTAGACATCAAAACTATGAAATAACACATATGGAATCATGTAGTAACCAAAAAAGTGTTAAACAAATCTAATTCTATTTTATATTTGAGATTCTTCAAAGTAGCCACCCTTTGCTTTGATGACAGCTATGCACACTCTTGGCATTCTCTCAACCAGCTTCACCTGGAATGCTTTTCCAATAGTCTTGAAGGAATTCCAACATATGCTGAGCACTTGGCTGCTTTTCCTTCACTGCAACTCATCCAAACCATCTCAATTGGGTTGAGGTCGGGTGATTGTGGAGGCCAGGTCATCTGATGCAACACTTTCCTTCTTGGTCAAATAGCTCTTACACAGCCTGGAGGTGTGTTGGGTCATTGTCCTGTTGAAAAACAAATTATAGTCCCACTAAGCGCAAACCAGATTGGATGGCGTATCACTGCAGAATGCTGTAGTAGCCATGCTGGTTAAGTGTGCCTTGAATTCTAAATAAATCACTGACAGTGTCACCAGCACAGCACCCCCACACCATCACCCCTCCTCCTCCATGCTTCAGGGTGGGAACCACACATGTGGAGATCATCCGTTCACCTACTCTGCATCTCACAAAGACAGCGGTTGGAACCAAAAAATATCACATTCGAACTCATCAGACTAAAGGACATATTTCCACCGGTCTGAGGTCCTGAGCGCTCTAGAGCAGGTTTCATCAAGGATATCTCTGTACTTTGCGCCGTTCATCTTTCCCTCGATCCTGACTAGTCTCCCAGTCCCTGCCGCTGAAAAACATCCCCACAGAATGATGCTGCCACCACCTTGCTTCACCGTAGGGATGGTGCCAATTTTCCTCCAGACGTGTCACTTGGCATTCAGGCCAAAGAGTTTAATCATGGTTTCATCAGACCAGAGAATCTTGTTTCTCATGGTCATAGTCCTTTAGGTGCCTTTTGGCAAACTCCAAGCGGGCTGTCATGTGCCTTTTACTGAGGAGTGGCTTCCATCGGGCCACTCAACTATAAAGGCCTGATTGGTGGAGTGCTGCAGAGATAGTTCTGGAAGGTTATCCCATCTACACAGAGGAACTCTGGAACTCTGTCAGAATGACCATCAGGTTCTTGTTCACCTCCCTGAACAAGGCCTTTCTCTCCCAATTGCTCAGTTTTGCCGGGCGGCCAGCTCTAGGAAGAGACTTGGTGGTTCAGAACTTCTTCCATTTAAGAATGATGGAGGCCACTGTGTTTTTGGGGACCAAACATTTTGTGGTACCCTTCCCCAGATCTGTGCCTCGACACAACCATGACTCGGAACTACAGACAATTTCTTCGACCTCATGGTTTGGTTTTTGCTCTGACATGCACTGTCAACTGTGGGACCTTATATAGACAGGTGTGCCTTTCCAAATCATGTCCAATCAATTTAATTTACCACAGGTGGACTCCAAGTTGTAGAAACATCTCAAGGATGATCAATGGAAACAGGATTCATCTGAGCTCAATTTCAAGTCTCATAGCAAAGGGTATGAATACTTATATAAGTTATTTCTGTTTTTATTTAATACATTTGCACAAATTTATAAAAAACTGTTTTCACTTTGTCATTATGGGGTATTGTGTATAGATTGAGGATTTTTTATTTTTATTTAATCCATTTTAGGATAAGGCTGTAACAAAGAAATGTAGAAAAAGTCAAGGGGTCTGAATATGTTCTGAATGCACTGTAAATGGACTGAACTGTTATAATTCATATTCATGTTTTAAATTGAACGACAGGCCTTGGCTATGAATATTCTGAGGCTGTACAGGAGAGAGCACTTTTGGAAGATTCTAACACATTTGATCTATCATGGGGTTGTTTTGTAAAGTTATTATCTGTAATCATCATTTTTGTATTGATTTTATTTTAAGTACAGAGCAAACAGAATATTGCTCTGCATAACACCAAACTGAAGAATGAATTTAACATATTCCCCTTTATGATATTCTACACAGCTAGCAGTTCTAGGGAGATTATGTATTTTTTTATGTTACCCATAATGTTCCCCTAATGTTTGAGTGTCCAGTTTTCCGTAGATTAGTTTCTATCTATAGGCAGGTTTCCATTGACCCAGGTTTATTTGACGAAAGCAATATCGTAAGAAAAATCTATGGGACGTGTAATGGAAATGGCAGATATAGTGTCTTCAGAAAGTATTCATAACCAATGATTTATTCCACATTTTGTGTTACAGCCTGAATTCAAAATATATACAGTTGAAGTCGGAAGTTCACATACACTTAGGTTGGAGTCATTAAAAATGGTTTTTCAACCACTCCACAAATTTCTTGTTAACAGACTATAGTTTTGGCAAGTAGGTTAGGACATCTACTTTGTGCATGACACAAGTCATTTTTCCAAAAATTGTTTACAGACAGATTATGTAACTTATAATTCACTGTATTACAATTCCAGTGGGTCAGAAGTTTACATACTGTACACTAAGTTGACTGTGCCTTTAATTAAACAGCTTGGAAAATTCCAGAAAATTATATGGCTTTAGAAGCTTCTGATAGGCTAATTGACATCATTTGAGTCAATTGGAGTAGTACCTGTGGATGTATTTCAAGGCCTACATTCAAACTTAGTGCCTCTTTGCTTGATATCATGGGAAAATCTAAAGAAATCAGCCAAGACTTTAGAAAAAAAATTGTAGACCTCCACAAGTCTGGTTCATCCTTGGGAGCAATTTCCAAACACCTGAAGGTACCACGTTCATCTGTATAAACAATAGTACGCAAGTATAAACACCACGGGATCACGCAGCCATCATACCACTCAGGAAGGAGACGCGTTCTGTCTCCTAGAGATTAATGTACTTTGGTGAGAAAAGTGCAAATCAATCCCAGAACAACAGCAAAGGACCTTGTGAAGATGCTGGAGGAAACAGGTACAAAAGTATCTATATCCACAATGAAACGAGTCCTATATCGACATAACCTGAAAGGCCGCTCAGCAAGGAAGAAGCCACTGCTCCAAAACCGCCATAAAAAAGCCAGACTACGGTTTGCAACTGCACATGGGGACAAAGATCGTACTTTTTGGGGAAATGTCCTCTGGTCTGATGAAACAAAAATAGAACTGTTTGGCCATAATGTGCATCGTTATGTTTGGAGGAAAAAGGGGGAGGCTTGCAAGCCGAAGAACACATCCCAACCGTGAAGCACGGGGTGGCAGCATCATGTTGTGGGGTGCTTTGCTGCAGGAGGAACTGGTGCACTTCACAAAATAGATGGCATCATGAGGAAGGACAGTTATGTGGATATATTGAAGCAACATCTCAAGACATCAGTCAGGAAGTAAAAGCTTGGTCGCAAATGAGTCTTCCAAATGGACAATGACCCCCAAATTGTGGCAAAATGGCTTAAGGATACCAAAGTCTAGGTATTGGAGTGGCCATCACAAAGCCCTGACCTCAATCCTAAGAAAATTTGTGGGCAGAACTGAAAAAGTGTGTGAGCAAGGAGGCCTACAAACCTGACTCAGGTACACCAGCTCTGTCAGGAGGAATGGGCCAAAATTCACCCAACTTATTGTGGGAAGCTTGTGGAAGGCTACCCGAAACGTTTGACCCAAGTTAAACAATTTAAAGGCAATACACTCAATTAGTATTTGGTAGCATGTAAACTTCTGATCCACTGGGAATGTGATGAAAGAAATAAAAGCTGAAATAAATCATTCTCTCTACTATTATTCTGACATTTCACATTCTTAAAATAAAGTGGTGATCCTAACTGACCTAAGACAGGGAATGTTTACTCGGATTAAATGTCAGGAATTCTGAAAAACTGAATTTAAATGTATTTTGCTAAGGTGTATGTAAATTTCCATCTTCAACTGTAATTATTCAGACCCTTTACTCAGTACTTTGTTGAAGCACCTTTGGCAGCGAATACAGCCTCGAGTTTTCTTGGGTATGACGCTACAAGCTTAGCACACCTTTATTTGGGGAGTTTCTCCCATTCTTCTCTGTAGATCCTTTCAAGCTCTGTCAGGTTGGATGGGGAGCGTCGCTGCACCACTATTATAAGGTGTATGTTTTCTTCCGACTTCAACTGTAAATAAATACAAAATTCAACCATCTACACACAATACCCCATAATGACAAAGTGAAAACAAGTTTTTAGATTTTTTTTGTGTATTGAAAGTGAAATACAAAACTAAATAATTTACATAGGAATTCACACCTCTTTGCTATGACACTCCAAATTGAGCTCGGTGCCTCCATTTTCCTTTGATCACCCTTGACATGTCACTACACACAACTTGATTGGAGTCCACCTGTGGCCAATTCAATTGTTTGGACATGATTTAGAAAGAAACACACCTGTCTATATAAGGTCCCACAGTTGATGTGCAGAAACTACACAATGAAGTCCAAGGAATTGTCTGTAGATCTCTGAGATAGAATTGTGACGAGGCATATACAGTGGGGCAAAAAAGTATTTAGTCAGCCACCAATTGTGCAAGTTCTCCCACTTAAAAAGATGAGAGAGGCCTGTAATTTTCATCATAGGTACACTTCAACTATGACAGACAAAATGAGAAAAAAGATAGGATTTTTAAATTATGGTGGAAAATAAGTATTTGGTCAATAACAAAAGTTTATCTCAATACTTTGTTATATACCCTTTGTTGGCAATGACAGAGGTCAAACGTTTTCTGTAAGTCTTCACAAGGTTTTCACACACTGTTGCAGGTATTTTGGCCCATTCCTCCATGCAGATCTCCTCTAGAGCAGTGATGTTTTGGGGCTGTTGCTGGGCAACACGGACTTTCAACTCCCTCCAAAGATTTTCTATGGGGTTGAGATCTGGAGACTGGCTAGGCCACTCCAGGACCTTGAAATGCTTCTTACGAAGCCACTCCTTCGTTGCCCGGGCGGTGTGTTTGGGATCATTGTCATGCTGAAAGACCCAGCCACGTTTCATCTTCAATGCCCTTGCTGATGGTAGGCTTTGTTACTTTGGTCCCAGCTCTCTGCAGGTCATTCACTAGGTCCCCCCGTGTGGTTCTGGGATTTTTGCTCACCGTTCTTGTGATCATTTTGACCCCACGGGGTGAGATCTTGCGTGGAGCCCCAGATCGAGGGAGATTATCAGTGGTCTTGTATGTCTTCCATTTCCTAATAATTGCTCCCACAGTTGATTTCTTCAAACCAAGCTGCTTACCTATTGCAGATTCAGTCTTCCCAGCCTGGTGCAGGTCTACAATTTTGTTTCTGGTGTCCTTTGACAGCTCTTTGGTCTTGGCCATAGTGGAGTTTGGAGTGTGACTGTTTGAGGTTGTGGACATGTGTCTTTTATACTGATAACAAGTTCAAACAGGTGCCATTAATACAGGTAATGAGTGGAGGACAGAGGAGCCTCTTAAATAAGAAGTTACAGGTCTGTGAGAGCCAGAAATCTTGCTTGTTTGTAGGTGACCAAATACTTATTTTCCACCATAATTTGCAAGTAAATTCATTAAAAATGAAATGTGATTTTCTGGATTTTTTTCCTCATTTTGTCTGTCATAGTTGAAGTGTACCTATGATGACAATTACAGGCCTCTCTCATCTTTTTAAGTGGGAGAACTTGCACAATTGGTGGCTGACTAAATACTTTTTTGCCCCACTGTATGTGGGGAAGGGTATAAAACTATTTCTAGAGAGTTTCCAAGAGCACAGTGGTCTCCATCATTGGTAAATGGAACAAATATGAAACTATCCAGACTACGTAGAGCTGGCCGTCCCATCAAACTGAGGAACCGAACAAGAAGGACCTTGATCAGGGAGGTGACCAAGAACCCAATGAGCACTGACAAAACTACAGAGTTCCTTGCCTGAGATGGGAGAACCTGCCAGAAGGACAACAGTCTCTACAGTTCTTCACCAATCTGGGCTTTGTGGGAGAGTGGCCAGACGGATGCTACTCCTGTGAAAAAGGCACACGTGAAAGACAGATCATAAGGCAAAAGATTCTGTGATCTGATGAGACAAAAATGTAAAACTTTGGCCTGAATGCAAACCGGGCAATGCTCATCACCTATCAGTCTGTAACACAACAACATGTGGAATAAGTCAATGGATATGAATACTTTCTGAAGGCACTGTATAGGATTACTGTTCTAAATTTCAAAAATTTTATCTGTTCGGCTGGGGTGGATTTTTCTTATGTCTAACTTCCTCTATTTTGCAACAAACGATGATAAACTGTTTTTCAAATAAATTATTAATAATTTTGAGGGTATGCGGGGCACGTGATGTTATTATGCAACTATAAAGCTCTACTCCACATTTAATTCTAAATACCTACAGCTTGAAAATGATTTTGTTCAACTATAAAAAATTGTTTCTTTGCAGGACAAGGATTAGGATTAGCCAATTATTGCATTCTATCAATGCTGGGTTCCGAGGCTACCTGAGACATGACACAGATAGGTGGGAGGGTATATAGGCTGTCGCCAATTTATTCATGCGCAATTTTCCTAAATGGGTAATTGAAACACTTCACTGCTACATTTTTATTTTACACTGTAGGTGTGACGTCATTACGTCCAGCTGTTTTTATTGACACATGATAGTTCACTGGAAATGCACCCTAACAGGAAAATGTATTTTATTTTTATTACACCTTTTTCGTGATATCCAATTAGTAGTTACAGTCTTGTCCCATCGCTGCATCTCCGCTATGGACTCGGGAGAGGCGAAGGTCGATAGCCGTGCATCCTCCCCGAAACACGACCTGCCATGCCGCACTGCTTCTTGTCACACTGCTCGCTTAACCCGGAAGCCAGCCACACCAATGTGTCGGATGAAACACTGGTCACAGCTTGCAGGCGCCCGGGCCGCCACAAGGAGTCACTAGAGCGCAATGGGATAAGGCCAACCTCTCCCCTAACCCGGACGACGCTGGGCCAATTGTGCGCCGCCTCATGGGCCTCCCGGTAACGGCCAGCTGTGACACAGCCTGCGATTCTGTGCCTTAGACCGCTGCGCCACTCGGGACGCCCCCTAACAGGCAAATGTTGCATCTATTTTCTATGCAAACTTTCTAAACATCAACAAAAAAAATCACTGGACAAGTTAATTGAAACATACAGTGTCTTATTCATACCCCTTGACTTATTCCAAATTTTCTTGTGTTACAGCCTGAATTCAAAATGTATATTACAAAAAAAAAAAATTATAACTCACCCATCTACACAATACCTCTGAATGACAAAGTGAAAACATGTTTATACAGAAATATCTAATTTATATACCTATTCACACCCCTGAGTCAATACACATTAGAATCACCTTTCACAGTGTTTACAGCTGTGAGTTTTCTGGGTAAGTGTAACGCTTGTTCTCCTCCTCTTCGTCCGAAGAGGAGGAGTAGGGATCAGACCAACATGCAGCGGGTTTAGAAAACATAATGAATTTATTAAACGACGAAGACGAACACGAAACAACACTTGGAATAATTACAAAATAACAAAACGAACGAAGACAGACCTGAACTAGAGAACTTACAAAATAAGACGAAGAACGCACGAACAGGTATAGACTATAAACAAAAAACGCTACAGTCCCGTGTGGTACGAACATACATACAGACACGGAAGACAACCACCCACAAACAAACAGTGTGAACACCCTACCTTTATATGGTTCCCAATCAGAGAAACGTCAAACACCTGTCTCTGATTGAGAACCATATAAGGCTAATTACCAACGACCTAAACATAGAAACACAAAACATAGAATGCCCACCCCAACTCACGCCCTGACCAACTAAACACATACAAAAATAACAGACAACAGGTCAGGAACGTGACAGTAAGTCTCTTAAGAGCTTTGCACACCTGGATTGTACAATATTCTTCAAGCTCTGTCAAGTTGGTTGTTGATCATTGCTAGACCATAGATTTTCAAGCCAATATAAGTCAGCACTGTAACTCGGCCACTCAGGAACATTCACTGTCTTTTTGGTAAGCAACTTGGCATTGTGTTGTAGATTATTGTCCTGCTGAAAGGTGAAATTGTCTCCCAGTGTCAGATGGAAACAGACTAAACCAGGTTTTACTCTATGATTTTGCCTGTTCTTAGCTCTATTCTGTTTCTTTTTATCCCCCAAAAACTCCCCAGTTCCTTACTGATGAAAAGCATACCCATAACATGATGCAGCCACCACCATTCTTGAAAATGTGAAGAGTGGTACTCATTGATGTGTTGTGTTGGATTTGCCCCAAACAATGCTTTGTATTCAGGACATAAAGTTTTTATGCAATATTACTTTGGTGCCTTGTCGCAACCAAGATGCATGTTTTGGAATATTGTTATTCTGTACAGGCGTCCTTGTTTTCACTCTGTCAATTAGGTTATCATTGTGGTGTAACTACAATGTTGTTGATCCATCCTCAGTTTTCTCCTATCACTGCCATTAAACTCTGTAACTGTTTTAAAGTCACCATTGGCCTCATGGTGAAATCCCTGAGCAGTTTCCTTCATCTGGCATCTGAGTTAGGAAGGATGCCTGTATCATTGTAGTGACTGGGAGTATTGATACACCATCCAAAGTGTAATTCATCATTTCACCATGCTCAAAGGGATAAGTCAATTTCTGCTTTAACCTTTTTTACCCATCTAACCGGAAGGTGCCCTTTGCGCGGGATTGGAAAACCTCCCTGGAGATTGTGGTTGAATCTGTGTTTGAAATTCACTGCTCGACCGAGGGACTTAACAGATAGTTTTATGTGTGGGTTACAGATATGAGGTTGTCATATTTTTGGGGGTTAAACACTATTATGTGACTTGATAACCAAATGTTTACTCCTGAACATATTTAGTCTTGGCATAACAATGGGGTTGAATACTTCTTGACTCAAGATGTTTCAGCTTTTCATTTGTAAAAAAAAATCTAAAAACATAATTCCATTTTGACATTATGGGCTATTGTGTGTAGGACAGTGCCACAAAATGTCAATGTAATCCATTTGAAATTCAGGCTGTTAAAAACCTTCTGAGAACCTTTATAGCACGTTTTGGCGTTAGAGTTAGGAGAACATTCCCTTGATGTCAGACAGAACATATCCAGAACGTTACCTTGTTCTCAGAATATACAACATTAACGTTTTACGGGACGTTGCAAGAACATTCACGTCTCATTTCCGTGGGTTAGGAGAATATTCCGTCAACGTCGCAACGAACATACACAGAACATGGTTGCCATGTTCTAGACACGCTTCAGGAGAACGTTGCAAGAAAATTAATGTGTCCAGTTTTCTGAGGGTTAAACATAAAATCAACAAGGCTATATATACTTAGTTGAAAACACTGAAAACAAACTTAAAAATACCAATGTTGCTAAATATCATGTTGCTGTCCATGGCACTGATTTCTCTGTGTGTGTGTGTGTGTGTGTGTGTGTGTGTGTGTGTGTGTGTGTGTGTGTGTGTGTGTGTGTGTGTGTGTGTGTGTGTGTGTGTGTGTGTGTGTGTGTGTGTGTGTGTGTGTGTGTGTGTGTGTGTGTGTGTGCGCGCTCAAGTAAAAAAAAAAATGTTGACTCACCCTACTACTTGTAGACTAGCTGAAAGTGAATGCCATCCTTCTCTCTTTCATGTGGCAAAACGGTCCTTGGCTCTGTCATACAGTACACTTTTAGTTTTTGTTGTCAAAGGCTACCGAGCTAAAATGCGTGCTAGCCTAACTTCCTCGCATGGGCAACAATGAACACGCTAAGTTAGCGAGCTAGTTAGCGTGAGCCTACTAGGCTACATCTAGGCTACATATTGAGCTTCAATCATCTCAGGCCAGTGACACAATATATTAACTTATGGTTAGATCAGAATCGCCTTCATAATCATTGGCCTGTACAAAGAATTAAGTCAAAACCTGAAGTCCAAATCCTCATCTCCATCCATGGCTTAGGGAAGTGTCGATATAGCAAGCTACTACTCCAGGACATCAACACAAGCAGACCAGAAACAGACAGGTTTTTCTGACAATGATGCTGCTTTGCTTAGTGTGTGATTTGATTAGTCTGAAGCCAAATGCAAACTGGCCTCGCTTGGGGGGTGTTATGCTGTACCAGGACAACCCACAGTTGAGATCAGCTCAACGCTGATTGGCTAATTATTTTATAATTGTTTTTTATCAAGGGAGGCCAAACACTTGCTGGCATCAATCAAACAAATGCTACTCTGACAACATGTCATACACTTTTGGTCCAGACAGCATCAGATACAGGGGCTACACATACTGAGACAGAGGGGTGCTGTTTCCCTCACTCGTATGATATCTCCGGTGAGATTAAGCCACTTGCAAATTGATGGAAACAATGAAATCACAGAGAGACTAAAGAAATATCATTTTTGTTATAATTTTTGGGGGGGCAAATATTTGACGAAGCCTGGCTTCCCTTGGCATCCATGAATACACACCACTAACTCTTACAGTCTTAACAACAGTTACAACACACCTATCTGATCCAATTAATATGAGTTTTCCTTGAAAGATGGGAATCTGTAGGATTTCCCCTTGAGCACGAGTTATGACTAGATTTCCACTACCTCATCAATCAGTATTTATTCATTCTATATAGCTGAGCATCTCAAAAAGAACTTCACCATCTTTTTCAAATCCGTACCACATATACCATGTAGAACAAACGTGTCATTTTAATTAGATCAGATAGGTGTGTTGTAACTGTTGCCAAATATTAACATACAGTATGTTGCTTAGAAGGTGAGAGTAGAGAGACTCCCCTAGCAGGTCTCAAGCCCAGGCCACCAGCACCAATGACAAACACCCTAACCACTGTCCCTATAAGGGATATCTCTAGGGCATGTACTTATTGGGCCGGTATAGTTTTTAACATTTTTATTAAACCTTTATTTAACTAGGCAAGTCAGTTAAGAACAAATTCTTATTTTACAATGACGGCCAAACCCTCTCGTAACCCAGACGGCGCTGGGCCAAATGTGCCCCACCCTATGGGACTCGCGATCACGTCCGGTTGTGATAGTTAGGCCCTGTCCAGAATAAACCCTAACCACTCCTCCCTAGGCACTTATGTAGATGAAACAACTTGATAGGGGTAAGCAATAGGGTGAATGCACTTTGAAGTAAATGTCAGTTAAAAGGACTCAAGAGAAAACCATTTTAAAGATCATAGTGATTCAGGAGTATCATTTAAAACAGGATAATATGCCCCACCAACAGACAACTATACAGAAAGCCCTTAAATTGCTGAAATAAGTCAATACAAATAAAATTACGAGAATTATTATGAGTCTGATTAAACGATACCTGACACAGATATGGTGGCGTAGTGGGAAGATAGTAATACCGTGAACTAAGAGGTTGTGAGTTCAAATCCCAGGGAAGGCATGCACAATGTAATAATGTGTGTCAAATATGTACGTTAAAAGCACTGTGCGTGCGCGCCACCTTGCCAATAAACAAAGAGCTGTGAATGGATCAGTTGTTTTCCAATCGGGGCCTTGATTTGCTTGGCAACAGTAAAATGGTGTAATGAAATGTGACTAGAATATGAACATATATTCTAAAAACATGGCAACCATGTTCTGAGTGATGTTGATGGAATATTCTCCTAACCCTCAGAAAACTGGATACATGAATGTTCTTGCAAAGTTCCCATGAGCTCCTTTATCTTGCGCACATTGTGGGAGAGGCTGTTGTCCTACCACCACACTGCCAGTTCTCTGACCTCCTCCCTATAGGCTGTCTCATCGTTGTCGGTGATCAGGCCTTCCACTGTTGTGTCGTCAGCAAACTTAATGATGGTGTTGGAGTCGTGTTTGGCCACGCAGTCGTAGGTGAATAGGGAGTACGGGAGGAGACTAAGTACACCACCCCTGAGGGGCCCCATTGTTGAGCATCAGCGTGGCAGACGTGTTGTTGCCTACCCTTACCACCTGGGGGCGGCCCGTCAGGAAGTCCAGGATCCAGTTGCAGAGGGAGGTGTTTAGTCCCAGGGTCCTTAACTTCGTGATGAGCTTGGAGGACACTATGGTGTTGAACTCATTTATCTTTTATCTTTATCTCATTTTAACTCATTCATCTTTGCAGGATGGCCACTCCTAGGCAGAGTAGCAACAGTGCTGAACTTTCTAAACTTATAGACAATTTGTCTTACCGTGGACTGATGCACATCAAGGCTTTTAGATATACTTTTGTAACCCTTTCCAGCTTTATGCAAGTCAACAATTCTTAATCTTAGTTCTTCTGAGATCTATTTTGTTCGAGGCATGGTTCACATCAGGCAATGCTTCTTGTGAATAGCAAACTCACATTTTGTGAGTGTTTTTTATAGGGCAAGGCAGCTCTAACCAACATCTCCAATCTCGTCTCATTGATTGAACTCCAGGTTAGCTGACTCCTGACTCCAATTAGCTTTTGGAGAAGTCATTAGCCTAGGGGTTCACATACTTTTTCTAACTTACACTGTGAATGTTTAAATTATGTATTTTTCTTGTCTATATTGAATACAATAATTTGTGTGTTATTAGTTTAAGCACACTTTTCTTGTCTATTGTTGTGACTTAGATGAAGATCAGATCAAATTTGATGACCAATTTATGCAGAAATCCAGGTAATTCCAAAGGGTTCACATACTTTTTCTTGTCACTTATTGATGAAGCCGATGACTGCGGTGGTATACTCCTGAATGCCATTGGATGAATCCCAGAACATATTCCAGTCTGTGCTAGCATAACAGTCCTGTAGCGTAGCATCCGCGTCATCTGACCACTTCCATATTGAGCAAGTCACTGGTACTTCCTGCTTGAGTTTTTGCTTGTAAGCAGGCATCAGGATGCTAGAATTTTGGTCGGATTTGCCAAATGGAGAGTGAGGGAGAGCTTTGTATGCATCTCTGTGTGTGGAGTAAAGGTGGTCTAGAGTTTTTTTTTCTCTTCTGGTTGCACATGTGACATGCTAGTAGAAATGTGGTAAAACTGATTTAAATTTGCCTGCATTAAAGTCCCCAGCCACTAGGAACGCCGCTTCTGGGTGAGCATTTTCTTGTTTGATTATGGCCTTATAGAGTTGGTTGAGTGCGCTCTTAGTGCCAGCATCGGTCTGTGGTGGTAACTAGACGGCTACGAATAATATAGATGAGAACTCTCTTGGTAGATAGTGTGGTCTACAGCTCATCATAAGGTACTTTACCTCAGGCCAGCAATACCTCGAGACTTCTTTAATATTAGACATCGCACACCAGCTGTTATTGACAAAAAGACACACACCCCCACCCCTCGTCTTACCAGACGTAGCTTCTCTGTTCTGCCGGTGTATTGAAAATCCCTCCAGCTCTATATTGTCCGTGTCGTCATTCAGCCATGACTCGGTGAAACATGGGATATTACAGTTCTTAATGTCCCGTTGGTAGGATAATCGTAACCGTAGGTCATCCATTTTATTTTACAATGATTGCATGTTAGCAACTAGAATTGATGGCAATGGGAGTTTACTCGCTCGCCTACGGATTCTCAAAAGGCAGCCTGATCTGCGTCCTCTTTTCCTCCGTATTTTCTTCACGCAAATGGCGTGGATCTGGGACTGGTCCCGGGAGAGCAGTATATCTTTCTCGTCGGACTCGTTAAATGAAAAAGCTTCTTCCAGTCCGTGGTGAGTAATCCCAGTTCTGATGTCCAGAAGTTATTTTCGGTCATAAGAGACGGTAGCAGCAACACTATATATAAAATAAGTTATATAAGAAGTTACGAACAACTAAAAAAAAAAAAGAACAAAATAGTACAATTGATTACGGGCGTGTAAAACGTCAGCCATCCTCTTGGGCGTCATTTTAAGTGTCCCATTTAAATGATGCTTTTATTAAACAGAGTGTTCCATTTGGCCTTGTTGACGATTGTGAAAAATAAAGTCAGAGTTTAGACTTGTTTTCTTGTAACTTGTCTTTCCCAGACACCTTATTGTAAATAATTGACTGCAGAGTAAATAGAAAGAAACTATTTGCTCTGAGCTAAGCTAACCGACAGTAAAGTATAGGAATTATATTCAAAGATATTCAATACAGGACAGTCATGTATTCAAATCAATTCAGATTATTGAAGGTTTTTCTTACCCTCCATTAAATCAGAGATGGAACAGAAATCAGGTCATTACAGCTGTGTTGTGAATGATGATACACAATAGTCTTCAACGCCGCCAGCTAGTGACTGACAGTAAACACACACACACATGAATGCACGCACACTTGTGCGCACACTCACACAGACACGCTCCACAGCATACTGCAGTGCCAAACGGGTCATTTGTGAATACATCAACCTACTGTTGTTGTTCCAGTAGTTACTGCCTCTCATTTGGATCACATAACGATGGGGTGCTTTGTACTGCAGTCTGGGCTGTTATACATTTATGGTGCTGCTGGCGTAAGCCTTTACGGCATCAGCACAGCCCGCAGCCTGCTCCCATCAGAACAGACCTATTTGGCTTGCATTATAAACCCATTGAATCAGACAGGTTTGCTGTTCTACTGCTCTACCTTAAGCCCCCTGGCTGCTGGGCTGGGAGCTGGCTGGGAGTGTATTGTATTTAATGCCGTGGGTTATGGCGTGTGTGAGTGAGTGGGTTGTTGCAAGCAGCTTACTGAAACAGTATTTGTGTGTGCCCTGCTTTCCAATTCCGTCTGTCTGTCTGTGCAGAGGCTGCCTGTGGGACGGTTTGGGTCTTGGGAGAGTGGTGCTGGGTCTGGGATGCTTATTGCTACATTTGGATTCTCATTGAATCCAATCACACAGTAGAAATCAGCCTGTCAGCCACACATGCGTGCAAGCAGGCACGCACACACGCTCTCTCTCACATATACACACACACGCTCTCTCTCACATATACACACACACGCTCTCTCACACATATACACACACACGCTCTCTCACACACGCTCTCTCACACACATACACACACACGCTCTCTCTCACACATACACACACGCTCTCTCACACACATACACACACACGCTCTCTCACACACATACACACACACGCTCTCTCACACACATACACACACACGCTCTCTCTCACACATACACACACGCTCTCTCACACACATACACACACACTCTCTCTCACACACATACACACACACGCTCTCTCACACACATACACACACACTCTCTCTCACACACATACACACACACGCTCTCTCACACACATACACACACACTCTCTCTCACACACATACACACACACGCTCTCTCACACACATACACACACACGCTCTCTCACACACACACACACACACGCTCTCTCTCACACACACACACACACACACACACACACACACACACACACACACACACACACACACACACACACACACACACACACACACACACACACACACACACACACACACACACACACACACACACACACAGCACAGCAGTCAGCCTGCAGGTCACACACACAAGAGAAAACACAACCCTGTCAATTCCTAGTCTGTTCAACGCCACTGAGTCAATGTTTTGGCGCGCTGCTCCTCTTTTTATCCTGTCTCTCTTTTCTCCCTCCTCTCCTACTTTTTCTCCTATCTCTCTCTATCTCTCTCTCTCTCTCTTTCTTTCTCCCCTTCATAGCACAGTGGAGCAGCAATACCAATCTCATTCTGGCTGACATGGTCGTTTAAACTCACTCTTTAAATCTCACCTTCTGTCACACCTTGTTATTCAGAAATCTGAAGTCAAGTATGTGTGTGTGTGTGTGTGTGTGTGTGTGTGTGTGTGTGTGTGTGTGTGTGTGTGTGTGTGTGTGTGTGTGTGTGTGTGTGTGTGTGTGTGTGTGTGTATGTGTGTATTATTGTAGGTCTGCTATATGTTATGTAACTCTGCAGCTAAAGCTGTGTGTTGTATATGCATGGGACGTTACTCTGCCGACCATCCACCTGGTCCTCCTCATTTACATTGATATTAATGCAGCCGATCCATTTTTACAAAAGAGCCATTCCCATTATGCAGAGTAGTGCAGATGTTTCACTAGAATACTGCATTCTGAAAATGGATGCCCAGAAGAGTCTGCATCAATTCTGCAAAGCAGAGCAGGAGAGCGGGGCTCCAAAACCTGCATGTCATTCCTGTACTCAGTCCTTAGATGGCGCTGTCAACTACTTACTACACACTACGCCAGCCGGCCACTACACCCTACATCACCAGGGAGTGTTTATCATGATGCTGTGATACTCATAAAAGCCTTTGTCAGTGGAACTGTAGATTTGGATGGTCGATTTGCACATTCATCTCGCTCCAGTTAATTAGGTGTGAGTAGTAAACTAAAAGCTGTGGCTCCATGCCGATACTGCTGTAGTAGGAGTGGGGGGAAATAGATCAATGGACGGGCATCTCCTTTTTGTGTACACACAAACAGAGTGAAAACTCACACACAAACACACACCATACCGTAGAGTAGTTTGACGGCAGAACACTGCATGCTCTTACCCTTCCTAAACCTGGTGTTAAGGTCGGATCCACTCATATTCTACTTGCCAGGTTTGATCAGCATTTCCTCAGAGCAGGTTTTCTGGGGTATTGGATAGTTATGAAGGGCTGGAGCAGCTTACTGCTGCTGTACAGGACGATGAAAAACCTCATTCTTCATTCAAGAGGTATCACTGCTACTAAGACCCTTGCTTGGGATATACAGTATAAATACCCAAATGGTTCCAATTGCCTTCACTGTATGATTGTAGTGGTAAAACTGAACATCAGTGCTTGACATGGACTGAAATAGGTGCCGGTACTCATTTTGTGTGCGCCGGTACTGTTTATATTTAGGTGTAGGAACTCCACAATACTTTTGAGCTATACTTTTACTAATCTGTGAAGCTGCCATACTTTGGTTAATTTGTTGTTTAATTGGACGTTCAGAGGAGAGAGGAAAGGAAAGGAGAGCACAGCTCTTGGAAGTGGAATAGAATGTAGCTTTGTGTATGGCGAGTTCAAACACTATCCAGAGAGCAGAGTGAGCTTATTCAATTGTTCAAAAAACAACAACTTTAGGACAAAGTCATTGGCAAATGTAAATAGTTTTTTCTGTCAATTAAGATGTAGTGCATACGGAAAGAAATTCAGACCCCTTTACTTTTCCCACATTTCGTTACATTACAGCCTTATTCTAAAATGGATGACATTTTTTTCCTCTCATCAATCTACACACAATAGCCCATAATGACAAAGAAAAAACAGGTTTTTAGAAATGTTTGCCAATGTATTTATTGGGTATGATGCCTCAAGCTTGGCACACCTATATTTGGGGAGTTTCTCCCATTCTCCTCTGCAGATCCTCTCAAGCTCTGTCAAGTTGGATTGGGAGTGTCGCCGCACAGCTATTTTCAGGTCTCTCCAGAGATGTTACATCAGGTTCAAATCCGGGCTCTGACTGGGCCACTCAAGGACATTCAGAGACTTGTACCGAAGGCACTCCTGGGTTGTCTAAGCTGTGTGCTTAGGGTCATTGTCCTGTTGGAAGGTGAACCTTCACCTCAGACTGAGGTCCTGAGCGCTCTGGTGCAGGTTTTCATCAAGGATCTCTCTGTACATTGCTCCATTTATCTTTCCCTCGATCCGGACTAGTCTCCCAGTCCTTGCCACTGAATAATATCCCCACACCATGATGCTGCCATCACCATGCTTAACCGTAGGGATGGTGCCAGGTTTCCACCAGACGTGACGCTTGGCATTCAGTCCAAAGCGTTCAATCTTGGTTTCATCAGACCAGAGAATCTTGTTTCTCATGGTCTGAAAGTCCTTCAGGTGCCTTTTGGCAAACTCCAAGCCCACTATCATGTGCCTTTTACTGAGGAGTGGCTTCCATCGGACCACTCTACCATAAAGGCCTGATTGGTGGAGTGCTGCAGAGATGGTTGTCCTTCTGGAAGGTTCTCCCACCTCCACAGAGGAACTCTGGAGCTCTGTCAGAGTGAAGATAGAGATATTGGTCATCTCCCTGACCAAGGCCTTTCTCCCCCAATTGCTCAGTTTGGCCAGGAGGCCAGCTCTAGGAAGAGTCTTGGTGGTTCCAAACTTCTTCCATTTAAGAATAATGGAGGCCACTCTATTGGGGACCTTCAATGCTGCAGAAAGTTTTTGGTACCCTTCCCCAGATCTGTGCCTTGACACACTCCTGTCTCTATGGACAATTCCTTCGACCTCAATGCTTAGTTTTTGCTCTGACATGCACTGTCAACTGTGGGACCTTATACCAACTGTGGGTCAGGGAGGTGACCAAGAACCCAATAGTCACTCTGACAGAGCTCAGAGTTCCTCTGTGGAGGTGGGAGAACCTTCCAGAAGGACAACCATCTCCGCAGCACTCCACCAATATGTTCGCTTCGAAACAAGCAACACTGAAGCATGCATGAGAGCACCAGCTGTTCCGGATGACTGTGTGATCATGTTCTCCATAGCAGATGTGAGCAAGACCTTTAAACAGGTCAACATTCAGAAGGCCACAGGGCTTATGGATTATCAGGGCGTGTACTCAGAGCATGCACAGACCAACTGGCAAGTGTCTTCACTGACATTTTCAACCTCTCCCTGACTGGGTCTGTAATACCCACGTTTCAAGCAGACCACCACAGTCCCTGTGCCAAAGAATGCGAAGGTAACCTGATTAAATGATTACCGCCCCATAGCACTCACGTCTTTAGCAATGAAGTCCTTTGAAAGGCTGGTCCAGGAAATCCTAGACCCACTCCAATTCGCATACCGCCCAAACAGATCCACAGATGACGCAATCTCAACTGCACTCCACACTGCCCTTTTCCACCTGGGCAAAAGGAGCACCTATGTGAGAATGCTGTTAAGTGCCCTCCAAGCTCATCACGAAGCTAAGGACCCTGGGACTAAAAACCTCCCTTTGCAACTGGATCCTGGACTTCCTGACGGGCCGCCCCCAGGTGGTAAGGGCAGGCAACAACACATCTGCCACACTGATCCTCAACACCGGGGCCCCTCAGGGGTGCGTGCTTAGTCCCCTCCTCTACTCCCTGTTCCCCCATGACTGCGTGGCCAAGCATGACTCCAACACCATCTTTAAGTTTGCTGACAACACATCAGTGGCCTGATCACCGACATTGATGAGACTGCCTACAGGGAGGAGGTCAGAGAACTGGCAGTGTGGTGCCAGGACAACAACCTCCAAGACAAATGAGATGATTGTGGACTACAGGAAAAGGAGGGCCGAACAGGTCATACTTATTTTCCACCATAATTTGCAAATAAATTCATTAAAAATCCTACAATGTGATTTTCTGGATAATTTTTTCTAATTTTGTATGTCATAGTTGAAGTGTACCTATGATGAAAATTACAGGCCTCTCTCGTTTTTTTAAGTGGGAGAACTTGCACAATTGGTGGCTGACTAAATACTTTTTTGCCCCACTGTACATATACATATGAGATGAGTAATGTAGGGTATGTAAACATTATATTAAGTGGCATTGTTTAAAGTGGCTAGTGATACATTTTTACATACATTTCCATCAATTCCCATTATTAAAGTGGCTGGAGTTGAGTCAGTATGTTGGCAGCGGCCACTAAATGTTAGTGGTGGCTGTTTAACAGTCTGATGGCCTTGAGATAGAAGCTGTTTTTCAGTCTCTCGGTCCCTGCTTTGATGCACCTGTACTGACCTCGCCTTCTGGATGATAGCGGGGTGAACAGGCAGTGGCTCGGGTGGTTGTTGTCCTTGATGATCTTTATGGCCTTTCTGTGACATCGGGTGGTGTAGGTGTCCTGGAGGGCAGGTAGTTTGCCCCCGGTGATGCGTTGTGCAGACCTCACTACTCTCTGGAGAGCCTTACGGTTGTGGGCGGAGCAGTTGCCGTACCAGGCGGTGATACAGCCCGACAGGATGCTCTCGATTGTGCATCTGTAGAAGTTTGTGAGTGCTTTTGGTGACAAGCCGAATTTCTTCAGCCTCCTGAGGTTGAAGAGGCGCTGCTGCGCCTTCTTCACAACGCTGTCTGTGTGGGTGGACCAATTCAGTTTGTCCGTGATGTGTACACCGAGGAACTTAAAACTTACTACCCTCTCCACTACTGTCCCGTCGATGTGGATAGGGGGGTGCTCCCTCTGCTGTTTCCTGAAGTCCACAATCATCTCCTTTGTCCAGGACCTATATACTAGGCGGTGTCAGAGGAAGGTCCAAAAAATTGTCAAAGACTTTAGTCACCCAAGTCATAAACTGTTCTCTCTGCTACTACACGGCAAGAGGTACCGGAGCGCCAAGTCTATCCAAAAGGCTCCTTTACAGCTTCTATCCCCCAAGCTATAACAGCTTCTTTTTAGACTGCTGCTACTCGCTGTTTATTATCTATGCATAGTCACTTTATCCCAACCTACATGTATAAACTACCTCGACTAACCTGTACCCCCGCATGTTGACTCGGTACCGGTACTCCCTGTATATAGCCTCGTTATTGTTATTGTTATATTTAGTAAATATTTTCTTGACTCTATTTATTGAACTGCATTGTTGGTTAAGGGCTTGTACGTAAGCATTTCACAGTAAGGTCTACACCTGTTGTATTCAGCGCATGTGACAAATAAAATTGGTTTTATATAGACAGGTGTGTGCCTTTCCAAATCATATCCAATCTATTCAATTTACCACAGGTGGACTCCAATCAAGTTGTAGAAACATCTCAAGGATGATCAATGGAAACAGGATGCACCCGAGCTCAATTTCTAGTCTCATAGCAAAGAGTCTGAATACGTATGTAAATAAGCTATTTAAAAATTAAACAATTATATATAAATTTGCAAAAATTTCTAAAACCGGTGTTCACTTTGTCATTATGGGGTATTTTGTGTCGATTGACGCAAAACATTAATGTAATCCATTTTTGAACAAGGCTGTAGCGTAAAATACACGTGGAAGAACAGAAGGGGTCCGAATGCATGGTATGAATTATCCAATCTGTTTGGGCAAATTGATGTAATCTATTTCTGCACATTTGACTAAAAAAGAAAACAGTCTCTCTGAGCCATCAAGCACAGCAACAGTTAACCACCCGCTGGTTACATGGCCCTGAGGTGACAGGGTAGGGTGGGCCAGCGTACACCTGAAATATTACCTGCCAGTTAGCGGACAAGGTTACACAAAGCAACTTAAAGTACGAGTGCATTCATTATTCGTATTGGTATGTCATGACTGTGCGATATTGAACCCACAACCTTGGCGTTGCTGGTGCCACACTTTTACCAAATGAGCACCGAACAGCAGCTGTGTGTGACATCACTAAAGGCTCAGTCAGTCACCTGCTTCCTCCTTCTCATTAATATGATCCAGCCTTACAGTTATAGACGGGCTACTGATTGGTGCAGTCAGGTGTTTTTTTGACAAACCCATTTATACACTAATACACGGTTATTGGATTTCTATGCATCATACGTACATTCTTACAAAGTCAATACTAGCAACCTCACTAAGCCCAACTAACCACGAGTACTGTAAGCCTACTAAAATGTTCCCATTGAGAGTAAAAAGAGCACGTCAGGTCACTCAATGAGAATGTAAAAGTGCTTTTAGGTCGTAAAGAAAACAAATAAACTATTGGACTCTTATTACCCTTGGCAGTAGCAGAATGAATGAGTTAATATGTAGTCATTGTGCTGGCTAAATATACTCCTTACAGCCCTCTAACTTACATCAATGGGCTATTCCAAGGTAATGATCAGGACTCTGTGAACCATTTGCGCAAAATATGGAATGGTGTAAAAATGGGTCTGGGAAGCAGGTGCCAGCCAGCCATTCACAAAATCATAACCTGTCCATATGGTTCCTAGAGAAAAAAAATATCTCATTCCCCCCATTCCTGCGTTACCACAAAGACCTGGCGATGGAAGGGGATAATGCCATTCTTCTTATTCCAGTCTCTTCTCAGAACTTGCTGTGCTTGGAGGGTATAGGAGAGTTAACACTGACTCTAGCTATAGCTAGGTTTCCATACAATTGGTGAGATCTTCATGCGAATATTCTACATCTACATATATCTACATTAAAACAATATGCACATTTTCCCACCAGAGATGTGTTTTTATCTAATTGACTTGTTGCGGGTAAAAGGCTGGGCGTGATGACGTAGTGCACATAAAAATAACTTTGCGGTTAAATTCCCACATACCGATTTAAAAAAAATCTAATTTAAATGAGTTTCCAACCAACTCTACTGATGAACGTGCCCACTCTGATCTTGGGACGAGTGCTCTAGCCAACAGCTCGTTCATTCAACAAGGTCAAATCATGATGTCAGTGATCTTTAGGTCAGAAAGTTGGAGTTCTAGAAAAATGCCAGAGTTTCCGACTTGGAATTCCGAGTTGGATGACCGTTCAAAATGATTTTTCCCAGTCTGAGCTCGTGTTTTACCGAGTTCCCAGTTGTCTTGAACGCACTGTAGTCGAAGATTTCCGAGTTCCCAGTTGTTTTGAGCGCGGCATCAGATCCAGACTCATTGCGGAGAAGAAACTAATTTCTGTGGGTGTGGCGTAGCGTTTGAGCAAGGAGTTTGGGTAGCCAGGCAAATCTAGCTCATCACCGTGCACTTTCATCACCCTGTAAAGTTCATCATAACTGACTTCCTCTGTAGCCTTGTAGTGGCAGGACCATACAACTCATTGCGTGACTCCAAGTTTACTTTGATATGATTATTATATCAATATTTGCGCATAAAGTTGTTTCCACCCCCATTTCTCTCATAATACGTTTTACAGACACAAAAAGTTCCCACCTTGTCTAGCGTATTTTGTTTTACCAACAAATTCGCTGTTTCCATCAGGCCTTTTGTAAATGTACTTTTCTCGCATTAAAAGGTTGGATGGAAACCTTGTTTGTAAAAAGGAATTAGAGAGGAATGTCTGGTCATGTTAAAAAATTACCTGAAGATTAATCTAAAAATGTACTATTGCGTTCAGGACTTTTAGTTATGGCTGTGACGATACCAGTATGGCAATAATTTTTCCATGATAACATTTTTTTACGCTAAGCAGGCCAAACTCTTTGGTCCTTTAAAAACCTGCTGTATATAAAATATTATGTGTTCTAGATTAGAAAATAAATAAATATGACTCTGGATGACAACATAATGATGTTTGTTTCCAATATTAGGGCTGTTTTCCTAAAGAAGTTAAATCCGCTTTGTGTTTTGTTTCCTTGCCACGATACTAACGAGTATCGCGATACTGGTATCGCCCCCTGCCCTACTTTTAATGGAAAAAGTCATTCATCCATTTTGGAACAAGATGATTTAGGTAATGGACACAGGTTGAGAAACCAAAACCTGTCTCTGTGCTCTGTTACTGATGAATGTACTTCTAAAAGCTCATAAACCCTCTCCATGTCAACCATTTTTCTTTCTCTTTCTCTTTCTCATTCTTTTCCCCTTCCATTCATGTCTATACTCTTTTTTTACATTCACACCCACACCACATGACAGACAGCTAACCATAATCTACCATTGAAAACTTGGGGAAGAACAATTTATTGCTGGGATTTATTCATGGGTTGAAAAGCAGTAATAACAACACAAAATCAAAATGAATGTGCACAACGACTTGAGATTTGCTTAGAATGCGAACTGAACAAGACACAATCAAATATATGAAGTAATAAATAAATACAAAAAATATGTACTGCCAGCCCAAACTGTCATAGAAATGATAGGACTTCAAATGAAAACTGCACAATAAGAGGATAAACATAAAAGAACAGCAACAACCGAAAGGAACATAGACATCACAGTAAAAAAAAACATAATCCAGGATCTGAGTAAGGTGCCAGTACTGGGTCTCAAAAATCCACCAGATTCTTTCTTTATTATCAGGTTTCGATTCACTGTTTTTATGTAAAAAAACAAAAAAACAATCAACGTAATCCAAAATCAGGAGGCCCTAGTACAATATCGATTGACTTCTCCCATTGGTCAAATATTCATGCGTTTTAGAAACACCATCCAAAAATACTAGATTTTCTAACTTATCAACATTTTCCTCCTCTCCTTACAAAAAAAAATGCAAGTACAGCATCGCTTTCTCCAGTCTTTCTCCAATAATCACTTTCTCAACATCAAAAAAAGGTTTGTTTTTTGTAATGTATTGTAGTACACCGAGAAAATAAATCAGCTCAAATGATCTGTCTGTACAATACAAAAAAAAAAATCTAATGTTATATACAATATTGACCTGCAAAGGACGACGGCTATGATGCAATAACATATGTAAACATATTTGTTGTTTTGACACAGTTGACTGTGACAAGAGAAAAAAATGCAAAACTTTTTCACATTGGTTAAGTCTTCTTTAGCCACATTGTTTTCAATATTGTACCAAAAATCTCTCAGACATCATGACTTTGAATAAACCTCCACCCACTGAGAAATGGGACAAACAGAATGTAACAAATAACTGAATCAGTGTTCTATGGAAAACGAAATAAACGGAAATAAAAATGCTATCAGGGATGTAATGTTCTATAAAGTATATAATACAAAAACATAGCATTTTGCCTGCTGCATCCACTCTAGTATGGTTGAATACCCTCTTGATTGTGGATGTCATGCATACTGTAGATTTCAAATCCTTATTTGAGACCGGTGGGGAAAAAAGGTGAAAAAAAAATTGAGATACATTACTGCACTACCATTCATTGAGCATTGACTGGTCAGCCCTGACAATGTCTCATTCCTCAAAAAGCATAGGGTGGAAGAAATACACCTTAGCCACCAGACACATACCTTCCCTCATATCAATGCTAGGCATAGAAATGGAAATATTTTATGCTAATTATGTTTTGTCTTTCAAACTGTATCTTTAACTGACCATTCGTTCTTATCTTCAGGTCCCTCACACAGATGCCAGCACCACGTCACATACATCTCACATGCATGCTCAGAATGGCCGAAATGATGGTTGTTTTACAGGGTTACAATGGACAAGGTTGTTTACGCCAAGGATCACACATCTCTGACAGTCACTTGGGAGGGATAGCGAAGTAACAGTGAAGTATCTTACACTGCCCAACCTCTGGCAACGACTCCGGACAGAGCTCCGTCATCTCGTCACAACAAGGTCTCTTATAGTAGTGTCCCTATCAGTCTGTTTCTCTGTATGCTTACCATAGTGTGCTTTTAGGTCACAGTACATTTGAAAATGTTTAAACTTGGACTCATTCACTTTGAGTTCTCATGAGCAGATTTTGTTTTCCTTTTTGAATTACAGCTCCCAATATGGTACTGTCAAGCGTTTATTCCTATTTTCTCCAAACAGTTTTTTAATATTTTTTTGTTTGCATTGGGAATGGTTGATTTTTTTCTATACATAGTATTCCTTGTCCTTGTCTTTCGGTCTCTTGCTGCTGGCTCCCTTGGCACCACTGCCCCCACTGGGCGTTTTATCTTTCACCACGGAGCCGTTGGTCTGTGCCGAGTTGCTGATGTAATTCCGTGTCTCGTCTACCTGGTAGGAGCCTTCGTCTCTGTTCCTGTACTTGTACATGGCGTAGAGGAGGATGAGGATGCAGAGTGCTGCGGCCGAGACGATGCCCACCACCATGCCTGTTGTGCTGCTGGATTCTCGTATCACCTCCGAGGCCCCAGGGGGCACCCGCCTTACGACGGGTACGGTGGGTAACGTGGCAGGCACCGTGCGTAGCATGGGCGAGGTGATGAGGGGCCCGCGGGGCTTGGTGCCGTCCAGGTCGAAGGACGTGGTCGGCAGAGGCAGCAGGACAATGTCCGGCTGTAGGGGTTTGATCACCTCGCGGTTGTCCATTTTCCCGGCGGGCAGTTTGGGCGGCATGCCATCCGAGGGGAGGGACGCCTCCGCTACAGTGCCCCCGAGGTTGGGTAGAGGCGGGGTGGGTGTAGTCCTACCCGCCTCTGAGGCTTTGCTAGGCCTCAAGTCCTTGGCCTCCCACTTGGGCGCGAGAGCTTTGTAGCCACCTTCATAGGCCGACGTGGTCAAGATCTTATCTGTTACCAGGGAGAAGGTGGTGTAAAAATCTTCATCGTCAGTGGGGGGCAGGCTAGAGTCGAAAGCTTCGCCAGAGCCAAACCCCGATATCACCATTCCATCATCATCATCATCATCATCATCACCACCACCACCATCAAGACCATCATCACAATCATCGCTGCCTCGGTCCGACAAGCAAGGTACCCCCGCCTCAGTGGCCATGGGCAGGGACTCTTTGGTGGCCTCGATAATGGTGAGGACGGGGCGGAGGGTTGGGGGGAGGGGGATGAAAGGAGAATGGGTGGAGACAGGAGGGATGTCTATGGGATCCTCTACAAGTACGGGGATGACTAACTCCCCTCCTGCAAACAGAAACAGAAAAGAGACACGTTAGAGGACATGCATGACGTTCTGAATGCAGACAATAGCTAATCAATCAAACACCGGAAAGTAATTACATCAAACATAAAAAGCAAAGCTCAACAATCAAAAGGAAATCATATCAACATTAAAGAAAAATAATAAAGAACAGAAAATACTATACCAGTGCAAATTCAATGAAACCAGAACCAACCAAACAAGACCATAAACTGAAAAGAAACAATAGCCATAAAAATGTATACATTGCATCAAAAGGCTGCAAGGGATGTGCAAGGGTGAGCCAAAATATCAAACATACTTTTTACCACACCTAAAACTCCTACGCTTGAAGTTCAATAACAAGTGTACTCTTTTTGTGGACAGAGATATCATTATCGTTGCTGGCTCTGTAGCTCTGGAACCTACACACCAGGGTGTAACTGTATTGATTCTGTCTGGTCTAGCGTTGCTAGTGTCTGGCTGTCTGGATACAATATAAACTTGAGAAATACACTGACTGTACAAAATGTTCTTTCCATGACATAGACAGACCAGGTGAATCCAGGTGAAAGCTATGATCCCTTATTGATGTCACTTAAATCCACTTCAATCAGTGTAGATGAAGGGGATTTTTAATCCTTGAGACAATTGAGACATGGATTGTGTATGTGTGCCATTAAGAGGTCCAAGAGGCTTCTAAACAGCTTCTACCCCCAAGCCATAAGACTCCTGAACACCTAATCAAATGACTACCCAGACTATTTGCATTGCCACCCCTATTTACACCGTTGCTACTCTCTGTCGTTATCATCTATGCATAGTCACTTTAATAACTCTACCTACATGTACATATTACCTCAACTAACCTTGCCCCCGCACATTGACTCTGTACCGGTGCCCCCCTGTATATAGTCTCGCTATTGTTATTTTACTGCTGCTCTTGAATTACTTGTTACGTTTATTTCTTATTCGTATTCGTATTTATTTATTTATTTATAAACTGCATTGTTGGTTAGGGCTTGTCAGTAAGCATTTCACTGTAAGGTCTACACCTGTTGTATTCGGCGCATGTGACTAATACAATTTGATTTGATTTGACATGAAGAGGGTGAATGGGCAAGACTAAAGATTTAAGTGCCTTTGAATGGGGTATGGTAGTAGGTGCCAGGCGCACCGGTTTGAGTGTGTCAAGAACAGCAACGCTGCTGGGTTTTTCACGCTCAACAGTTTCCCGTGTGTATCAAGAACGGTCCACCACCTAAAGGGCATCCAGCCAACTTGACACAACTTATGAAAAAAAACACCCCCTTATGCCCTCAGAACAGTCTCAATTCGTCAGGGCATGGACTGTACAAGGTGTCGAAAGCATTCCTCAGTGATGCTGGCCCATGTTGACTCCAATGCTTCCGACACCTTGTACAGTCCATGCCCTGACGAATTGAGACTGTTCTGAGGGCATAAGGGGGTGCAACTCAATATTAGGAAGGAGTTCCTAATGTTTTGTACACTCAGTGTATGTTCTAACTCAGGGGTGAGGAACTCCAGTCCTCGAGGGCCTGATTGGTGTCACACTTTTTCTACATCCCTAGCAAACACAGCTGATTAATCAAATTGCATTCTAAACTGAAGATCATGATTAGATGATTATTGGAGTCAGGTGTCTTAGCTGGGGCAAAACTGTGACACCAATCAGGTCCTCGAGAACTGGAATTGCCCACCCGTTTTAACTAATAATGCTCAAGTTTTGCTGAAAGGCAAAGATAGTTTGCTCTATAGTCTTGTAGTTTTGTAGCTACTGACTTCTCTGCATTCCTAATATAAAGCAATGGGGCATCAGCATGAAGTGAGAAATTGCTATCCCACGTGGGTTTGGATTATTGGCCAATGTAAATAATAATGGAGATAGAGGTTAACCTTGTCGGGTTCCTCTAGGGTGCAGAGCCCAGGCTAAACTTTCTGTAGTTATTGTTAGGGTCTAATGAAATGAAACTGAGCAAAATATTTCTTCTTATATTCATGTTTTCTCTATGGTGACTTCAGTAGGCTCCCCCACAGACCCTAGCCCCTTGCCTTTTGACTTATCTTATACAGTTACCACAATGGCACAAAGTCACCTGACAGTTCAACAACAACAACTGAATGTTCTGCTTTTATTTATTGTCAAGTGTATTATATCGGTATCAGTTACTGTATGTGTGTTCTTGGCTAGTCTTGGAACATGGCAGTTTGCTATGTATCTATCATTTCTATTACCTTCTCTTGTCCTTTATTATATTATTTTACTATTAGGTTTGTTTCTAAAAACATTCAAAAGTAACATTCAGATGTCGGTTGAATCTGCATAAACCTCTTGCCAAGGTGGCTAGCTTATACACTGCAAAGGCTCATCACAAACAGGGCACTAAAAGAAGATGCAAATCTCTAATAACAATAAAAATGATACAAAAGAAAACAAAAGGAAAAAAAATAAGTAAAGCAACGCAAACACAGTTAAGACAGTCAAACTGAGAGTTAGAGCAAACTTCTTCAACATTCACAAACTAAAGGCACAGATAGATTTATCCATAAGAAGGATTAGTACGTAGAAAGAGGTGAAATAAAGTCAGCTTGAAAAATCATAATAGAGCCTACAAAAAATAGTTTTCAAAAGGAAGAAAGCATACCATCAATTTTGTAAACTTACATCAACAAATTGCCCGCATGATTTTGGCAGGAAGAAAACAATTTACAAAAGAAAGTTGTGTGAGAATGCTTTTGGACAAGTTAGGTTAGTTTCTTTTGAACAATTTTGATTAATTGAGTAAGTTATTTCTCTTTTAGACAGGATGGTACAGGGAGGAAACAACACATACATCCACACATCATGACATGAAAAATAATCTTCACCATTCTGTTCAGGATTTTTTTCTTTTGATATAGTCGTTTTTGTTTTTATAAAAAGAAAACTGTACATCTATAGATAAGTCTTGGCTTTGTGAGAGATAAGCTGCTTTTACGTAGCTTCTCCATAAATATCTACAGTCTGATTATTGAGCGTTTTTTTTCTCCTTTAACTTGAACTTCGTTGTTCATTAGTTTTGAACGGATGGATCTTATCTTAACTTCTCTATGTAAAGGGGGTTGGGGGGTGGGGGGGGTGGGAGGGGGGAGGGCGACCTATGAACAGACTAGGTAAAAAATGACATAGATGGGGGTGAATGTGTACGTCAGTTGCCATGTCCATGTAAAGGTGGCACGAAGCGGCCGGGCGGCATTAGAGCTTTTGGCTGTAAGGAAGGGATGGGGACATACAAACCATGAGCATGTACATGCCCATCTACAGAAGAGAACAGCACTTTCAACACAGTTTTTACAAACCCTAAGCTGCAACTTCTTTCTTTGCCATGCACAAATTAATAATCAATGAATTAATTCTAATCCAAATGTAATCAAAATTAATTGAATAACAGGAAAGAATATATCAGTGTAAGAACAGCTTTGAAACAATTTGAAACAGATAGTGGTGAGGATACTTGCATTTTGGAGTTTTCTTCTAATTTTTCTCAATAAAATGATTTCGTAATTTGTTATTGTAAAATGGGTCAGGTGTTTTGGGTAACCAATCAGAGCTGTGGATTTCCAACCACAGTCGACTAAATCAAAATCATTAAGAAAAAATGAAGAAATGTACTCAATAAGAATTAATGTCTTCATAACATTATCAATAGTACTTCTAAGCTAATTATCAGATTGTTAAAGAGGTAATTTGGAGCAATTTCAGTAATTAACATAGATATCCACATATATGTATATTTACATATATGTACAAACAGACAAATAAAAAAAACAATTGTCAAGCAAGAAATTCAAAGCATAAAAAATTCTCACACACTATCAAAGATGAACAACCAGAAAGCACACACTGAGGTAGACGTAGAGAGGAGGGACAGTTCGTAGGGGAAATTGTCACCACCTTCATATAGTAACTAATAATAATAACATTATTATTAGTTATTTCTTTATGAAATACATATCTGTTGTTAGTATTTTTAAAACACAAAACAGGCGTGCAATCTGGGTGTACGTCAGAGAGAGGTTAGGTAATATTGGACATTTTATATTTTTGTTGTTTTTACCATTAGATTCATGGTTAGTGCATGCTTTAAGTAAGTTGCATTTAGGGAGAGTAATATACAGTAACAGTACAGCAAGCTGGGGGTCATGGTGTCAGGAGGGGGTTAAAGGTCACTAGAGGTCATTGTACCAAAGGCTGTAGGGTATATTGTTTTCAGGCAAAGAACCATTTACTATTATTTACATTAACCATCTGGTAGGAAGAAGGAAAACCATTGGTCATAGTCTTTACCTAATTAATCAACTTGGAAGTTAATTAATTAACGTTGGCTTTTATTAAATGTAGTTTAGTTCAGTTTTATGCTAATGCATAACCAACAGCCTTTGCTTGACAGATAAACAGTGTTCAGACGAAGTTCCACAAGAGGGCACAAGGAGATGGGGCTATCCATACCCCATGGGGACAAGAACATTTCTTTGCTTTTGGCTCTGGAACAGTTCTCTGAGAGACGTGAGTGGATAAAATGGTATATTTATGTTTATCACTATGAAAGAGAGCTTTGGTATCTTTAGTGTTATTGGTTGGTACTTGCCTTAGGATGTCAATGTGCACGTCACGTTATTTAGCCAACAACATACCGTGGATCACCGCCAAGCCCAGGTGTGTAGTCTAGAGACAATGTACTCTGCTCTGTACACCAATTCAGCGTTTCTGTTGCCATTGTGTGGCTATGGTAATGTTTTAATCAGGAATCGGCTACCTGCCTTGTTAGATAAACAGTAGCATCGCTCACTAAGTGATTTCAGAGTCTGTTTATCTCCATCTACCCTGTATCGTCTTGGCCTTCTTTGCATCCGTACACTCACTCCTTCATTCCTGAACATCTAAAAGCTTTTGGCAATTGTTAGCTTTCCTGCTAGATCAACAAAACCTTTGCATCCCATCCGAAGGGAGCTGCCTGGGTGTGAGAGAGTGTGTGTGTGTGTTTGAGTTTCTGAGAGGTGTGTGTGGCTCTGGGAAGCAAAAGCCTGCCAGAGGACCTTGACGTTTTAGTAAACACTTTAATCCTCTGCGTTAGCTCTCTTACCAGCGCTGCACATTTCACAGTGTTTTACCTCAGCGCAAACACTGCACGTTCTAATGAGTTTGCTTAACGAGACGCCGTTCGTATTCGTTTTCTCAGCTAATGTCAAGACGGAGGGGCTTTGTGCTAAGCCTACAGTGTACACTTCAGCAGACCTGGAGGTACACTAGTTAGTGTTTTCTTTCTCTTTTTCTCGCTCTCTTTCTTTCTCCCATGGTGATAAAGTCTCGAAAGAAAGCCTCGAGACTAAACAGGGAAGCAGCATGATGCAATAACATTCTGACGTCATCCCATAAACAAAGTGTTCCTTCAGACAGACGAACGCTGATGTAGGATGCGTCAGACTAGACGGGACAAAAGCAGATTGAACAAAACCGTCCTCAACCTCACTAAATCAACTCAAATGTTATTGGTCACGTACACATACATCCACCTGGACATCCGGAGGGAACCAGGATGTTGATCAAAATCTCAGAGCTGCAGTAACTGTCCTCCCCAAGTTTCAAGTTTTATTAGCCGTATGTCCAGGATACACGTGGTAGTTGGAGTTGTCAAACCGGTGAGCAGCTGCTCTTGCAACCCTTCTCACGAAGCCACACCCATCCCACTCATGTGACAAGTTCAGAGCGAGAAAGTGTAGGCTATATAGAAATAATTACACTAAAATTGAAAAATCACAAACAAAATAGTGAGGATTTCTATCAGCCTAATCAATGTGTAGATTACATCTTACATACCAGTGTTCAAACTTGTAAACAAGGCTGCATGGGATTTCTGTTAATGTGGCAATGTCGGCTTTAGGTGTAATGCCAGGAGCCACTTGTGGATTTGACAGCTCTAATGCAGTTCCACCTCCGACACGCCAAAACAACTGCTATGCGGATGTCGGATAAAGCGGATCTGATTGAATCGAGCCCTTCCTGTCAGAGTATTAAAAGGGATATACAGCACCTGGGCTTATTATAACATACAGGTACATCGGGGGAAGTCTGAGCTTTCTACCAAGCATTAACTTAAAAGTTAATCTTTTCCGCTTGAGGGAAATCTCAGCAGCATACATTTAAGAGAAGATTGACAGCTTGTCAGAATACAGACAGCAAGAAGACTTCACCAGTTTGTGAGGAAGCACCAATGTCCTACTCTACAGGGGTGGGGGGGACTTCTTTTTCAGGGGGGTGTCCCTTATCCGGGCGTGTGGGTGGCACGTGGCAGATAACCCAGGGGAGAGATTTTCTTTTCAGGGGGGTGTCCTCCTGCCATATCCCTTAATGGCAGATAGCTAGGATGTTTTTTTGTCAGATTGTGCTGTCCTTTGTAGGACAGTGTGGCAGGCTGGCTGGGTGCACTCCGGCCTATTAAATTGGCATCCTCCAGCCAGCCACCGTCTTGTAAAGCAGCAAAGCAAGTCCCCTGTCGGCCGGTCGATTTGTCGAAGGGCCATTAAGCTCACCTCACCGCTCCGATGACATGTCAGCTGAATAACCTTTAAACTGATCTGGGGCCTGTGTCAAAGTGACAGTCAGTCCGATGGGGCCTGACGACGGCAGCTCCAGCCAGCCAAGGTCCACCGTAATGCCACTAGGCGGGGGAGAGGGAGAGAGAGTCACTGATCCATCCCGCTCACAGTTCACTCTCTCCTCATCGCGCCCGTCGCCCGCCTGACGCCCCCGCTTCGTCCTGGTCCTTCATATCATCAGCACTACCATCAGCGCTACGATAAAGAAATCATGGGCTACATCGCTCCCGATCTAACACAGCCTCCTCAATAGCTTCTCTTTCCCTGTTTCCCTGCCGCCTCATGTGTTAAAGAGACATGCAGAATTAGGTTAGTCCTCCATTAGATCGCTGGGCCTATTCATCGTCGTTGATACGCTAATCTAATGGCTCACGCGGTTACATTTCATAAGATTTTATTACATGTCGTTTCTCCTTCTGCTGGATGGCTGTCCTGTGTCCTCGTTTTATGCAGGCACCGTGAGACTGAAAGTGGCACTGTGAAGTTAACTCTCTATTGTACCTGTCGACCTGCCACTCTGCTCTTTGGGTTATTTGAAAAAGAATGTACAATGTCGCCAATGTTGCACTGGATAAGAACGTCAGCTAAGTGACTAAAATGTAAATGTGCAATGTAATGATTGGCCGAATTGGTTAGGGTAACCAAAGTGATTGATCATCAGCAGCATCTTTTGTAACGATGACCACTCACAAGAGACTTGACCAGCATGGGGATTTCCTGGTTGATCAGTCACTTTGTCAACTACTGAAGGGGCTAACATCTATCGTAGATTTAGCTGTCTAAACGAGGGTTGATAAGAATGTAAGTTAGGGGAAGTGTCCTTAATTGTGTTGTCATCTACTTATCGAACCGGTACAGTGCACAACTGTAGTTCTTGAAATGGAGTCAGCCCCAGGTGTAGAATATTCTGTTCTTGTCACCTTCTTGTGGAACTCTCTCAGGATCAGAGGGTAGTTTCAGGTTGACAGTTTTAAAACATAGACAAAACAATCACAGACAAACAGTAAGGACAGACACAACAGGTTGGCAGACATACACAGACAAACACAGACACAGAAACAAGACCAGAAGCAGGAGGGGCGACAGTGGCTGGGTTTTAAACCACCACTGTTGCCCCTAAACACATAACACCAGTGGGCAGGGCGGGGCAGGGTTAGCCTGAGAGCAAAGATATGGGTGGAATTAGAAGCATAGAAAATGGCTGCCAATCAAATTCACATGCATTAGCAGAAGGAGGAGGAGTCACCGAGAAAGTTACAGGAAGTTAGTCTTCTAGTCTACCGTACAGTCACGTACGTATGCATGCTACAAATGCCTTCTACTAGGAGCAACAGATATAGAATAGAAAAACAGATATACTTTGTGGCATTAAAATTATTTTTATGCCATCTGCATTCAAAACAGACATGTATATGCAGAAAGGCTGAGAGAAAGAAGGTGGGGTTGGATGGGGTTGGGTTGGGGTCGGGGTAGGATGTTGTGGGGGCGGGAGTCATTCTTTCACACACAACTTTCTTGAGACAGAATGGGGTTGCCTGCACAAGGCCCAAAAAAGGATGATGGCAAGAAAATATTTTGTTGCCTTTCATTTCCTGTGTTGTAATTCGAAAATGGGGGATGTTTCAGAATCAGTCTTTAATGGCGCAAAAAAACATAAACAAGAAGATGAGTAGGAGAACTGTTCCTTTTTTTCAACCACCAAAATATCATGCGGCACAAGATGAGGCAAAACGGAGGGAGCAGCTCTATCCTGGTAGATGGACGGATGAGGGCACCAAGATAAACAAATAAATGAGTCCGGACAACTCAAATCATAACAAATGAAACAGTAAGTCAGAAAAGGGAGAGATGTCCAGAATGCGCTTCACCATGGAAAATTAAAAGATTCAAATGAAAAAGAAACAAAACAAATAAAAAACAATGTCATGCAACTGTTAACAAAACCGGAAGCAGGGGATCAGAATGAGGACATGAATTTCTGTGTCAACATGGTGAGAGGTATGTATGTATGACTGTGTATGACTAAATGTAGTTTAATAGTATCATCACTATATGAGTACCAAGTTGACTAAATTCTGACTAAAAAGTTCATAGTATACTGTAGTTACTGACTTACTAACATTTTTGCTTTTGAGAAAACTTGGGTTTTAAGTTTTAACGTTACACTTTTAAATTGTTCAAGCTGTCAGCCATGTCCATTTCATATCTTTCTGGGTAAATACAGATGTTGTAACTCCATGACACAAGATAACATAAAGTTATCGTATGCGTGGCTTTGCAGAGGAAATTACTTTTTCCCGACAATAGTCAAATCAAAAAGACCATGTACAAAAAAAAGATAACATTCCTGCTAAAAAACCTTAAGCGCAATTTCCACGCAACGAATGTTACAAGAAAACTACAATATGACAAAGCTCTAGAGATTATAAACTGTGGAATTACTTCCTTATCCCTGTGCACATATACAGAAACCTATCTCAAACCTAAATATATAAATAAATAAGCAGAATCGTCGATCCATGATCTTCTACCAGGAATAACAGAATAGGCGAATACAGCATTTCAAATGGTCTTAATGGAATCTGCTTCACATTGTGCTCGGTGAAAAGTGGACATATGTTTCGTAATTAGCCCGGGCATATTTAGGCAGATTAGTGGGGCATTAATTAGTGTTCTATGAAGGCATTTTGAAGGACAGCCCAGTAATTAAAACGATTTTGCTCGCTAGTGAATGACTGCCACAGGGCTTCAGGGGAGGAGAGAGGGGGAAGAGGTCATTCACACCATAGATATACACTCACTGGCAAGTTTACTAGGTACACCCATCTAGTACAGGGTTGGACCCCCCTTTGCCTCCAGAACACCCTGAATTATCCGGGGGCATTCTACATGGTATTGGTAACGTTCTACAGGGATGTTGGTCCATGCTGATGCGATGGCATTACGTAGTTGCTGCAGATTCATGCTGCGAACAGCCCGTTCCATCTCATCCCAAAGATGCTCTATTTGGTTGAGGTCTGAGGACTGCGCAGGCCACTCAAGTAAACTGAACTCACTGTCATGTTCCAGGCGATGTTTTTCCACTTCTCAGTTGCCCAGTGTTGGTGATCGCGTGCCGAATGGAGCCGCTTCTTCTTGTTTTTAGCTGATAGGAATGGAACCCACTGCAATAGCCCATCCGTGACAAGGATCGACAAGTTGTGCATTCCCGAGATGCGTTTCCGAGATGTTCTGAGACATTATTTGTGTGATTGTGGCCCCGCCTCTTAGCTTGCACGATTCTTGCCATTCTCCTTCAACCTCTCATCAACGAGCTGTTTTCACCCACAGGACTGCCGCTGACTGGATGTTTTTTGGTTTGCTCCACCATTCTCAATAAACCCTAGTAATTTCTATTTCTGTGCTGGTTCACCCACTGAACCAGACAGTATTAGTTAGTAGTTATTCATTCTCAGGAGCAATAGGAGTCCATCTGGGTTTATTATCAGACAACACAACTGGCTAAGCTCTGTTGGGAACATGATTGACAGCTTGATATGAATATTAACATGCATAAAACCCTAAAACCAAGTCGTCTCAAAACAAGTGACTTTTTCCATTTAAAACACACTTAATTATCACCACTGGTGTAATGTGTTATGATTATTTCACACTACTGTAGAGGGAAGTGAGAGTTAGTGCCTTCAGAAAGTATTCATACCCCTTGACTTGTTCCACATTTTGTTGTGTTACAGCCTGAATTCAAAATTGATCCAAAAATAAATAAATGGACAAATTGGGAAAAATATTTTTTGACATTTTTGCAAATGTATTGAAAATAAATATCTAATTTGCATAAGTATTCACACCCCTGTGCTATGACACTCCAAATTGAGCTGGCTGTCTGACCAAACCCGAGCAACCGGTATTGTGAATACTTATGTTAATGAGATGTTTCTGTATTTAATTTTTTATACGTTTGCAAAAATGTCTAAAAACATATTTTCACTTTGTCATTATGGGGTATTGTGTGAAGATTGGTAGAAATGATAATATGTATTTAATCAATTTTGAATTCAGGCTGTAACACAACAAAATGTGGAATAAGTCAATTCATATTTTCTAAAGTCCCCGTACATCTCACTTTAACCTGGTGTCAAAACTATATGTGTTATAGGAGGGGAGAGAGAAGAACGATGCGCACAGAAATTCGAGGATATCTGTTCTCTATTAGAATGTTTCAGGTAAGGCAAGCCTCCGACGTATAAGGAAACAAAGGAACAAACAGGAGAACGAGAGAGGAGGAGGACTGGGTCCGTTGCAGTTAGTCTGCCACACATCACAGTATCTATGCTGAAAGCATTTTGTTCTTTGAAAAATAGATCTCAAAATGTATCCTTTGTGGAGAAGACGCACACACACGCACAGCAAGAAACATGTCAACCATATAAAACAGGACAGATACATTTTGAAGCATCAGTTTGGACAGGTGAACATGGAGCTTGATACTAATTTTGTACTTTTTGATTGAAAGTTTGCTCTCTTGAATGCTGAGAGAACAAAATTAGTATTAACTGTTTTTACCATGTTAACGACCAAAGGCCCCATAGCTAAGTGTAACTTAAATTAGAGACTATACTAAAACTATATCACTGACTATAGGCTATCACGCTATACTATATGTGGGTGTGTCTAGAACTATGTATATATGCAGTTACTTACAGTTTGGAGCCTAAACATAACTTCAAACTTTTCTACAGAGGGCATGCTAAGGATTTATCTTACTTTCATCCAACTCCAAAGTGCTTAGAGCTCTTTCGACTTTCCATTTAGCTAAAACCTTAGACTCGTGCTACTGTGTCTCTTGGTGCTTTTAGGAAGTCTTTTGAAGTTACACTTTAGGCTCCCGTGGGACATGATGCTTAGAGGAGAACGATCCTCTTTTTGGTTTTGGTTGCAAATCAAAGTAAGAAAGAAAGAAAGACTGGTAGGTCTGAGCAAGCACAACTCGACACACCCATCCCACCTGCGTGTCCGGAATCACACTCCTCCAGATCCTCGTCGTCGCTGGAACACTCCGCCGACGATACTATGTCATCTGTCGTCTGCTGGTGGAAGGGAGACGCAGAGACACACAGAGACAAATAGAAAGAGAGAAGACATCAAAGAACGTGGTGAGACTGAACAGCACATTGAGTCACGAACACACACTGTGAATCACCACAAGTTAAAGAGATCTGTATGGAAGCTGTTTTGAATCAGCCGAGCGGAGAAAATCTTAACAAAGTCGACAGTTCTCGATTTCCTTGTCCCAAATCGTTTATTCCGTCCATCCTCAACCCCAGGACGTGGGTGCTCATATTACACCATGATTCCCTAGTCAATCCTGCCCTGCGTTTCTCGGTTGTCATAGGAGAAAAATGCCGACACGCAAACAGCGTGCTGTTTTATTAGAGGGCACATTATTATGTGGAGAAACATCAAAAAAGAGGCGCAGAATATGGACCCACAAATGTCTGGACAGACTTGAACTTTTAGGGTAATGATATCACTTTTTTAATAGAAAACCAGGTTGCTATAGGGGAGAGGCTATTTTATTCCAGCCTTTATCTTTTTGGTTTCTGTCATGGTAGGACGCAGAGGTACTATTGAAAAGGCTGCGTTCTCTCCACAGCTTCATCAATCTGTCTTCCGTTACCTCGGTCCACATGGTGCGTGTTGTTGTTGCTTTCCTCTTCACCATGATTGGGCGAGTTGGTTTAGCATGGCCCGGCACCCCGAGTGGGTGGAGATTTCACTTAAAGACTAATAGAATGGTCTAAATTGTACAAACTCCGCCCACCCGGGGCACCGGTCCACGCAAAACGAACCCACACATTGTTTTGGTCTCACATGCTGAGTGCTTCTTGGCTATTGGCAGTAGTCCTTGCCCAATCTCGTCGTGGCACTCCTCATACTACAATATGCACGTAAATCGGTGCGTCCTTGATATGCTCAAACTACACGAGTTCCGACGTACTGATCCTAGCCCAAGTTCATAGGATTTGACCCTGATCAGGAACATTTGTCGGGAACGGCAAAAAACGTGGCAGATTCGTGGCAAAATGGTTTTGTGTATGCCCGGCAACAATCTCCTACTACCATCCCACTCAAGGACATCTAGCCAGCTTATACTGTACGGTACGTTTCCAGAATATTCCACCCCGGGCTGAGCTTCCTACAGTATATCATCTCAAGTCAAACATCTTTCATTGTGTTTATTATTCTTTACATAGCGTTCTCTCCTCCCTCTCTGCCTACAGATTGTTTTCCTTTTAGCTTTCCTCTCCTTCCTGCTCAAGTTATTTACAGCCTGCTCCTCCTCTCCACCTTCCTCTGCAATCAATGGCCTCTCATGAAACACCCAGAGCCACAGATCAGCCTTGTCCTACTGAAATGCTGTGATTTGTGCAGCAGAGAGGGGGAATGGTCGGGGGACGGCGAGTGGGTCCCAAATGGCACCCTATTCCCTATTTAGTGCACTACGTTTGACCAGGGCACATAGGGCTCTGGTCAAAATGTGTGCACTATATAAGGAATAGGGTGCCATTTGGGATGCAGACGGATTTGAGGCGATTGCCGACCGGGTGGATTATCAGCCAACCTCCACTATCCCACAATTCAGATTTATCCCCTCGCCTCTTCTCTCGGGCCTCACCTGGGGAGGACAGAGAGGTCGTATTTCAGCATGGCGGGGAGCGGCGTTTATTAGAAGGGATCAGCAGGTAGATAAAATAAGAGGTGTCACAGAGCAGGGTTATGAAATCACAGCGCTGATTGAGTTTGCAGAGCTGGACCACCACACTGCCTGCTAGGCTCTAAATATCATTGAGTTTGACAGACTAATGAAACGCGGCTGCTGCTGCCGACACCTCCTCCGCCATCTCCATGATAGCTGTAGCCGCCCAGGAGAAGGCAGGCAGGCAGTTAGGCTCACCACCATGGCCCTGATATGCCGGCGAATACACACACTCCACGGTTAGGGAGTCTATTTTTTATAAATATATTCACAGAGAGAGAGAGAGAGAGAGAGAGAGGGGAGAGAGAGAGAGAGGGGGAGAGAGAGAGAGAGAGAGAGAGAGAGAGAGAGTGGTTATGTGTGTGTGTGTGAGAGAGAGACTGAATTGCTGTAAAATATATAATATACAGTCCATTCGGAAAATATTCAGACCCCTTGACTTTTTCCATAAGAAATAGCTTATTTATGTAAGTATTCAGACCCTTTGCTATGAGATTCGAAATTGAGCTCAGGTCCATGTTTACATGGATCATCCTTGAGATGTTTCTACAACTTGATTGGAGTCCACCTGTGGTAAATTCAATTGGTTGGACATGATTTGGAAAGGCACACACCTGTCTAAGGTCCAATGGTTGGCAGTGCGTGTCAGAGCAAAAGCCCTGAGGTGGAAGGAATTGCCCGTAGAGCCCCGAGACAGGATTGTGTCGAGGCACAGATCTGGGGAAGGGTACCAAAACATTTCTGCAGCATTGTAAGTCCCCAAGAACACAGTGGCCTCAATCATTCTTAAATGGAAGAAGTTTGGAACCAACAAGACTCTTCCTAGAGCTGGCCGCCCGGCCAAACTGAACAATCGGGGGAGAAGGGCCTTGGTCAGGAAGGTGACCAACAACCCGATGGTCACTCTGGCAGAGCTCTAGAATACCTCTGTGGAGATGGGAGAACCTTCCAGAAGGACAACCATCTCTGCAGCACTCCACCAATCAGGCCTTTCTGGTAGAGTGGCCCGACGGAAGCCACTCCTCAGTAAAAGGCACATGACAGGCCGCTTGGAGTTTGCCAAAAGGCACATAAAGGACTCTCAGACCATGAGAAACAAGATTCTCTGGTCTGATGAAACCCAGATTAAACTTTTTGGCCTGAATGCCAAGCGTCACGTCTGGAGGAAACCTGGCACCATCCCTATGGTGAAGCATGGTGGTAGCATCATGCTGTGGGGATGTTTTTAAGTGGCAGAGACTGGGAGACTAGTCAGCATCAAGGCAAAGATGAACGGAGCAAAGTAGAGAGAGATCCTTGATGAAAACCTGCTCCAGAGCGCTCAGGACCTCAGACTGGGGCAAAGGTCCACCTTCCAACAAGACAATGACCCTAAGCACACAGCCAAGACAACGCAGGAGTGGCTTCGGGACAAGTCCCTGAATGTCCTTTAGTGGCCCAGCCAGAGCCCGGACTTGAACCCGATCGAACATATCAGAAGAGACCTGAAAATAGCTATGCAGCAACGCTCCCCATCCAACCTGAGAGAGCTTGAGAGGATCTGCATCGAAGAATGGGAGAAATTCCCCAAATACAGGTGTGCCAAGCTTGTAGCGTCATACCCAAGAAGACTCAAGGCTGTAATAACTGCAAAATGTGCTTCACCAAATTACTGAGTAAAAGGTTTGAATACCTATGTAAATGTGATATTTCAGTTTAAAAAATATATATAAATTAGATAAACGTCTAAAAAACGGTTTTTGCTTTGTCATTATGGGGTATTGTGTGTACATTGATGAGGGGAAAAAACAATATAATACATTTTAGAATAAGGCTGTAACGTAACAAAATGTGGAAAAAGTCAAGGGTCTGAATACTTTCCGACGGCACTGCATATGATCAGATTAATTTAAGTCACATTATGTGTGTAAAAAGCCTGTGTATTCCTGAGAGAAGATATTGCTTGCAAGTTATTCTGATAGCAAATGCAGGAAAGGACACAGAGAGAAAACTAACTCAGAGTTTAAAACAAAGGCTGTTCCACCAATCTCAGTCTCTCCCTACACATCTCAGCTCAATATCCATCCAAATCGTACAGCTGCCTTGGATATATTTTTCTAGGTCTTTTGTTGCAGAAAAACCTCAACTAGCCTGTACCCCCGCACACTGACTCGGTAACGGTGCCCCCTGTATATAGCCTCGTTATTGTTATTCTTATTGTGTTACTTTTTAGTATTACTTTTTACTTTAGCCTACTTGGTAAATATTGTCTTCTTTTTGAACTGCCCTGTTGGTTAAGGGCTTGTTAAGTAAGCATTTCACGGTAAAGTCTACACTTGTTGTATTCGGCGCATGTGGCAAATAAAGTTTGATTTGATTTGTTTTCCATCCCAAAATATCCTTATGCCTGTACCCATCGACTTGTATGTAACCCATGCTTGGCACACTGTGCACACTGAACATGTTTGAAGCATGTGTGCCTGAGGGGGTCTCTGCCCTGAGGGGGTCTCTGCCCTGAGGGGGTCTCTGTCCGGAGGGGGTCTCTGCCCGGAGGGGGTCTCTGCCCAGAGGGGGTCTCTGCCCTGAGGGGGTCTCTGCCCTGAGGCTCTCACCTGTTCTCCAATACGTCTCACAGCATAGAGATGTCGGAGTCCAGGAACAAATGTACCACATTCTCACAGCAGAGGGAACACACGTCTGAGTTGGAAAACAAACCCACAACAGGACAAGAGGAGATTGGCCACCGTGCGACAGGCAGTGGGGTGCTCTGTCAGGAAGTAGAGGGATGGCGAGATGGTGGGTTGATGCTTTCTGTCTGAGTCTAGAGACAAACCCACAACAGGACCATAGGAGATGTGACAGGCAGCAGGGTGTTGTGTCAGGCAGTAACAAAGCTATCATGGCTCTCAGCCTGGGAAATTCGTCTCTTACTGGGCTTTATAATCTCTCTCCTCTCTCTCTGACCCAACCTCACACAGAGGCCAGAATACTAGCAGAACTGAAAAAGAAAAGACTTGAGGCTTTGGGGTTTGACAAAATAAGGAAAATCTGTGTTGGTTCCTTCACTTTATACAGGCTTGATGAAAGTTCAATGTGGCCAGGTTCTGAATCATGCATATCCTCTATTTTTGGAACTTAACACAGATCAGACTTCCTGACATAGATTATATTCAAAGTCAAATCCACAATGATTTTAACTGAGATGTTTGAGATAGTCTAGGCTTCTGAAGATTTAATCCTCACCTTTACGCTGATGCCAAACCAATGAACTGATGCCTGCATTATGAATCACACACCTGTCTCCTAGACGGTCAGAAACATCAATCATTTCAATGCCTGTGCATTGAAGACAGCAATAGTGTTTCCTGCCTATGTATTATGCTATAGTGTAGAATAATGATGTGCATGGCCGGCAGGACTACAGAAAGGGATTTCACAGCTGAAGGAATCCAATTCTCAGGCTAAATCTCCATAGCATAGAGTGGGATATATTTTGGCAGCAAAGTGATTTATTTTTACTGCAATTATTCTCAACAAACTGTCTCATCTTAATTTCTGGAAGCGAGAGTGAGTGTGTGTGGCGGATTGTGTGTGCATGAGCCGAAGGGGATTACAGGGTGGCGGTGCAGTGTGTGTGCTTGTGTGTGTGTGTGTCTGCGCCTGTGTACATACGTGTGTGGCCATGTGAGTTTGCGTAATGTGAATGATTCAAGGCTATTGTATATCTGACATACACCATATAATGCGGTTACATCATCTTTAAACAACAAAGAAACAAGACAAAATCGAGACCGAGACTACAGAGCTCATTATAACAGCCGTTACCTTTGACGTGGGTATTCTAAAAGGATCCCGCTGAGATCAATACAGACAGCTTCCGACATACACGCACGCACGCACGCACGCACCCACCGTAGACACGCACGCACACACGCACACACACACACACACACACACACACACACACACACACACACACACACACACACACACACACACACACACACACACACACACACACACACACACACACACACACACACACACACACACACACACACACACACACACACACACAGCCTAGCCATTCTCCTTGTGGTGCTACAAAATGGTGGACATGGGCGATTCTCCCTCCCTGTCTGTTTTTAGGGACCTAATCAGTGCTTCTAAGAGTCTCAGAATCATCATCCAGCCTCGCGCTGCAGCCACCATTATCAGGCCGAGCATATAATTACCACCGGCAACTGAAGAAATCACCAGCTAGACCCGCAATCAGGCTTGACCCTCCAAAAAAAGGTGTCGATTTTAATCACATTCAGAACAAAATGTTGAGCTAAAAACTAGAAAAGGCTCTTATCATATTCACTTTGAGGATGATAAATATTCAAATATTCAAATATTCACTGATGTTTCACACGTTGTTTCGCTCAGTTTGGAGCACGGAATGAAAACGGTATCTCTACGGTTTGGCCGGAGTATGAGAACCACGTTTAACAGTTAAGTTATTTTGTAGGAGGACAGGAGAGCACAACTTTCACGGGAACACGGGAAGTGCTTTCACAGTTTCATCCATCTCTCTCACACCTGAGGTTAGTGAGGCATGGCCGGTGAGGCGCTGTGAGAACACCACAGCCCACTACAGCTACACCATGACACTGAGAGGTGCTCATAGTCAAGGCCACTGCCATTATAGTTACACAACCGTAACATAATCGGCCACACCTGTGTCTTTGTTAAAAGCTTTTAACAAAGAGAGAGAAAGAAAGAGAGAGAGAGTAAAATTAAACATACATTTTTTTTTCAACATAATAGTACAAGAGAGAACACACTATACTTTATTTAATTGAACTGTAGTTGAATGTGTTGGACATCCCAGAACCATTTATTTATTTACATTTGGATATGTACCGCTCTGGGCCATCCTTTATTGCGGTAATCTGATAAGCTGGGTATAAGCCCTACTATAGCCCAACACACTCTGCATGGTGAGACAGTAGAAAGGCAAACATGCTGTAACACTGTCATTTCCCCCTGGGTCTGTAAGAACAACACAACACATCTCTAGCTCAACAGGATCTCTGCCCCGGGTTCTATATTAATTATAAGATGGCATAGACCTGTGTCAGAACCTAGGGAAAGAGATGGTCAAATGTGCTCGTATATTCATATACGGTGACATATCACAAAGCAGGGGTTGTTACATATTACACATTACGCCTAGACTGTTATCTGAACAAATACCTTGCTCCGCTTTCTACCCAGAGGAAACAGAGGGAAAAGCCTTTGAGGTAGAAGACAACAGCATACATCTACAAGGCCACATATCATCTCAACCATCGAAACCCAATTTGCTTTATTTATAATGCAACAACAGAACCCCTACGGCGGAGAGATCGTTTTTTGGCGGGTGAAAACAAAAGAAGCATGAACAAATTCTAACTCAAGTGCTCTCTTTTATAGCCTACGACCATTTCCATTGATATCATCTAGCTGAGTGAGTTGTTGTCGTGGAGATCAGAGTGGCCACAGTAGAGGAAGGGAGGAAAGGCAAATGTAAGACACGGAATAAGAAGTTCCTGTTCCCTGGAGCACATTGTAGCGGTAATCACGTAGTAATCAAAAGAAGTTTTAAACAAACCAAAATAGATTTTATATTTGAGATTCTTCAAAGTAGCCACCCTTTGCCTTGATGACTGCTTTGCACACTCTTGGCATTCTCTCAACCAGTGTCACATTCCTGACCTGTTTTCTCTTGTTTTTGTATGTGTTTAGTTGGTCAGGGCGTGAGTTGGGGTGGGCATTCTATGTATTGTGTTTCTATGTTGGGTTTAATGTGTTGCCTGATATGGTTCTCAATTAGAGGCAGGTGTTTGACGTTTCCTCTGATTGAGAACCATATTAAGGTAGGCTGTTCTCACTGTTTGTTTGTGGGTGATTGTCTTCCGTGTCTGTATGTATGTTCGTACCACACGGGACTGTAGCGTTTGTTTGTAGTCTGTACCTGTTCGTGCGTTCTTCGTGTATTTGTAAGTTCTCATGTTTTAGGTCAGTCTACGTCGTTTATTTTTTTTGTAGTTTGTTTAAGAGTGTTTCGTTGTTCTGTTAATAAATATTCATTATGTCTTCATCACCCGCTGCGCCTTGGTCCGCTCATTTACCACAAGACGACCGTTACAACCAGCTTCATGAGGTAGTCACCTGGAATGCATTTCAATTAATAGGTGTGCCTTAAAGTTATTTTGTCGAATTTATTTTCTTCTTAATGCGTTTGAGCCAATCAGTTGTGTTGTGACAAGGAAGGGTTGGTAAACAGAAGATGCCCTATTTGGTAAAAGAACGAGTCCATATAATTGCAAGAACAGCTCATATAAGCAAAGAGAAATGACAGTCCATCATTACTTTAAGACATGAAGGTCAGTCAATAAGTATGCTCTCTCTAATTCTCTCTTTCTCTCTTTCTTTCTCTCTCTCGGAGGACCTGAGCCCTAGGACCATGCCTCAGGACTACCTGGCATGATGACTCCTTGCTGTCCCCAGTCCACCTGGCCATGCTGCTGCTCCAGTTTCAACTGTTCTGCCTGCTGCTATGGAACCCTGACCTGTTCACCGGATGTGCTACCTGTCCCAGACCTGCTGTTTTCAACTCTTTAGAGACCGCAGGAGCGGTAGAGATACTCTTAATGATCGGCTATGAAAAGCCAACTGACATTTACTCCTGAGGTGCTGACTTGCTGCACCCTCGACAACTACTGTGATTATTATTATTTGACCATGCTGGTCATTTATGAACATTTGAACATCTTGGCCATGTTCTGTTATAATCTCCACCCGGCACAGCCAGAAGAGGACTGGCCACCCCTCATAGCCTGGTTCCTCTCTAGGTTTCTTCCTAGGTTTTGGCCTTTCTAGGTAGTTTTTCCTAGCCACCGTGCTTCTACACCTGCATTGCTTGCTGTTTGGGGTTTTAGGCTGGGTTTCTGTACAGCACTTTGAGATATCAGCTGATGTACGAAGGGCTATATAAATAAATTTGATTTGATTTGATTTGAATCCGGAAAATTTAAAGAACTTTGAAAGTTTCTTCAAGTGCAGTCACAAAAACCATCAATCGCTATGATGAAACTGGCTCTCATGAGGACCGCCAGAGGAAAGGAAGACCCAGAGTTACCTCAGCTGCAGAGGATAAGTTCATTAGAGTTACCAGCCTCAGATTGCAGCCCAAATAAATGCTTCACAGAGTTCAAGAAACAGACACATCTCAACATCAACTGTTCAGAGGAATCAGTCCTTCATGGTCGAATTGCTGCAAAGAAACCCCTACTAAAGGACACCAATAAGAAAAAGAGACTTGCTTGGGCCAAGAAACACAAGCAATGGACATTAGACCGGTGGAAATCTGTTCTTTAGTCTGATGAGTCCAAATTTGAGATTTTCGGTTCCAACCACCGTGTCTTTGTGAGACGCAGAGTAGGTGAACGCATGTGTACTTCCCACCGTGAAGCATGGAGGAGGTGGTGTAATGGTGTGGGGGTGCTTTTCTGGAAACACTGTATGTGATATATTTAGAATTCAAGCCACACTTAACCAGCATGGCTACCAAAGCTTTCTGCAGCGATACGCCATCCCATCTGGTTTGCGCTTAGTGGGACTATCATTTGTTTTTCGACAGAACAATGACCCAACACACCTCCAGGCTGTGTAAGAGCTATTTGACCAAGAATGAGAGTGATGGAGTGCTGCATCAGATGTCCTGGCCTCCACAATCATCCAGATTGACTGACCTTCATGTCTTAAAGTAATGATGGAATGTCATTTCTCTTTGCTTATTTGAGCTGTTCTTGCCATAATATGGACTATGTCTTTAACCAAATAGGCCTTCTTCTGTATACCACCCCTACCTTGTCACAACACAACTGATTGACTCAAAAGCATTAAGGAGGAAAGAAATTCCACAAATTAAGAGGTTAACTTTCAACAAGGCACACCTGTTAATTGAAATGCATTCAAGGTGACCTTCTGAAGCTGGTTGAGAGAATGCCAAGAGAGTGCAAAGCTGTCATCAAGGCAAAGGGTGGCTAATTTTAAGAATCTCAAATATTTGTTAAACACTTTTTTGGTTACTACATGATTCCATGTGGAATGTAGAAAATAGGAAAAATAAGGAAAAACCCTGGAATGAGTAGGCGTGTCCAAACTTCTGACTGGCACTGTATATTCCATGGGTTATAAATACATCCACTTTATATACAAAAATATGTATAATGTACAACACCCCTTCAAATTGGTGGATTTGTCTATTTCAGCCACACCCATTTCTGACAGGTGTATAAAATCGAGCACACAGCCATGCACTCTCCATAGACAAACATTGACAATAGAATTACTTTACTGAAGAGCTCAGCGACTTTCAACGTGGCACCGTCATAGGATGCCACCTTTCCAACAAGTCAGTTCGCCAAATTTCTGCCCTGCAAGAGCTGCCCCGGTCATCACTAAGTGCTGTTATTGTGAAGTGGAAAAGTCTAGGAGCAACAATGGCTCAACCGCGAAGTGGTAGGTCACACAAGCTCACAGAACGTGACCGCCGAGTGTTGCTGAAGCACGTAGCGTGTAAAAATCGTCTGTCCTCGGTTGCAACACTCACTACCGAGTTCCAAACTGCCTCTGGAAGCAACGTGTGGAAGAACTTGACTGGCCTGCACAGAGCCCTGACTTCAACCCCATCGAACAACTTTGGGATGAATTGGAACGCCGACTGCGAGCCAGGCCTAATCACCCAACATCAGTGCCCGACCTCACTAACGCTCTTGTTGCTGAATGGAAGCAAGTCCCAGCAGCAATGTTCCAACAGTGGAAAGCCTTCCCAGAAGAGTGGAGGCTGGTATAGCATCAAAGGGGGGACCAACTCTATATGAATGTCCATGATTTTGGAATGAGATGTTCAACTAGCAGACGTCCACATACTTTTGGTCATGCACCGTACGTACAGCACATTTTGTTTTACACAACAGACACAAGGCACGACCGCCATGACAATGACCAGGAAAGCTCCTGGAAAACTGAAGCCAGGCTCCCACTCTCCCTTCCCCTCTTCTCCTCTCTACCCAGTCTCGTCTTCTCTTCCCTTTCTCCTCTCCTCTCCACTCTTCTCCTCCCCTCTCTCCTCTTCTCTCTCTCCTCTCCTCTGCTTTCCTCTTTCCTCTTCTCTCTCTCCTCTCCCCTCCTTTCCTCTTGCCCCTCTCTCCTCTCATCTCCCCCCTCTCCTTTCCTTTCCACTACTCTTACATTGTAGTCATTCAACAGACATTCTTAACCAGAGCGACATACAGATAGTGCATTCATTTGAAGATAGCTAGGTGAGACAACCACATATTACAGTCGTAATAAGTACATTTTTCCTCAATAAAGAAGTTATCAGCAAAGTCCGTGCAAAAGTTAGTCTCCTCTCCTTCCCTCTTCTCTTCTCCACTCCACTCCTCTCCCCTGGTCTCCTCTCCCCACCCCCCCTCCTCTCCTCCTCTTCCCTCTCTCCTCACGCCTGGTCTCCTCTCCCCGCATCACCCCCTCCTCTCCACTCTCCTCCTCTTTCCTCTCTTCTCTCCTCCACTCCCCTCCTCTTCCCTCTCTCCTCTCCTCCACTTCCCTCTCTCCTCTACACCTGTCTCATCTCCTCTCCTCCACTCTCCTCCTCTTCCCTCTCTCTTCTACTCCTGTCTCCTCTCTCCTCTCCACTCTCCTCCTCTTCCCTCTCTTCTCTAGTCTTATCTCCTCTATCCTCTCCTCCACTTCCCTCTACCTCCTGTCTCCTCTCCTCTCTTCCACTCTCCTCCTCCTCCTCCTCTTCCCTCTCTCTACTCCTGTCTCCTCTCCTTTCCCCCAGATAGTCATCTCCTTGCCGGAAGCTTTCATTTCGATTGGCTCATGTCTGATCTGTGTTATCATGTCCAATCTTGGCTTTGACAGGACGACAAGGGAGAGGCTTGTATTACAAGGGGAATCGATGTCATTCAGCCATATAACTATCAATAGGCTGACACAACTATTTTCACTCTCTCCCTCGCAGATAGATGAGAGAGGATAAAGACAGGAGGAGAGGAGGGTGGGAGGTAGGGTCATGTATGTGATGGCCCATATACTGTATGCTATGAGCTGCAACGAGAGGTTCCGGAAGTGGATTCTCAATCCTCGTTACCCATGGTGATATCAAATATTTGCGAGAGCGATGCTGTGCAACGTAAAAATTATATTTTCTACCGAGAATGCAAAACAATCTGTGTGTTAATGAAGTGCCCATCAGTTATGAATGTTTCAACCTCTGTGTTGAGAAGTCACGTTTTTATCATTAGTTTCTGTTTCAAAAAGCACCAACACCTACACTAATCATGAGCCTCGCGGTCTGTATCGTTCAATCACAGAGTAGATACAAGTCACGTGATCTGATAGCGAACACATGAGCCATCACGTGTTCACTAACCAATCACGTGACTTGTATCTGCTCTGTGATTGGACGATACAGACCGCAATGCTGTAAAGGATAAGTAGTTCGTTTGCCCCCTAACTCTGGCATGTACACAGTTTTGTTCCCTTGATTTCTTTTTCTAAAGAGTGTGTTACTATATGATGCTGCTGAATGAGGTCTACAATTACATGATTGCTTTTCGTTAACACAAAATACATTAGCGATTATACAGGGCTGTAATAGAACGCCGGTGCCCCGAACTGTAATACCCTTACAGACGAGGTTAGTTTTCTGATGTTGACTTTGTCCCTTAATATAGTAGATGTATTACAGCTAAATGGGTTCTAAAACCAACTCTCAATCTAAAGCCTTGCCCTAAGTGATTTCCAAGATCAAATATTGATATTTCCATTGTGCCGCCCTTGGTGGGCCTTTTCTCACTTCTTTGTCATCTTCTCTCTGCTTCTTCTTCTTCGACCTCCTGCAGTCAGCATTATATATCGCAATAAAACATGTTTTAAAAAAAAGAAGTAGGAAATACATTTAATTTGTTCACACTGTCGCCCTCGCATTGCAGTTTCAGTGGAATAGTTTGTGTGGAGTATTTCTTTCTCTGGTCTGGCTTCTGTACACAGTGCTGAGAGCACTCGAGAGCACGGTTGTTGGCCGGCAGTATCTCAGTCTACGTCCCAAATTGCACCCTACAGTATTCCCTACATAGTGCACTACTTTTGACCAGAGCCCTATGGGCCCTGGTGCACTATATAGGGAATAGGGTGCCATTCAGGACAAAAGGTACAGTGCAGTCTAATTGCCCGGTGGGCCAGTAGGCAGCCCATATCAAACAGAAGTCGTTTATCTTCCTGTGGAAAAGGAAATGGTCTTTGGACCCGATCCTTAATCACTGGGCCTGCTGCTGCACAGGACAAGGTCATCAAGGAGGGGCTGACAAAACACTCAGAAAACACTCAGGGAGAGAGAGAGGGAGAGAGGGGAGAGAAAGAGAGGGACGGGAGAGAGAGAGAGCAGGGGGGAGAGCGCAAGAGAGGGACAGGGGAGAGAGAGAGAGAGAGAGAGAGAGAGAGAGAGAGAGAGAGAGAGAGAGAGAGAGAGAGAGAGAGAGAGAGAGAGAGAGAGAGAGAGAGAGAGAGAGAGAGAGAGAGAGAGAGAGAGAGAGAGAGAGAGAGAGAGAGAGAGAGAGAGAAAGGGGGCTGGGAGAGAGGTGAGACTCATCCCATGCTGTGCAGCGTGATATGTGCTATGCAGCTAAAATTAGCGAGACATACGTTATGTTCTGTACGCTCGCAAGGTTGTTACTGTATAGGGATGTTTCAATTATATCTACCAGTGTTGAGAAGTAGGGTCTAGTCACCATGTGTGGTTTCCTGTTTAAAGAGTGAAGTGAGAATAATGGAGGGGGAAAGGTAAGGGCCTGAGAGTCCTTGGTGATCAGAGGATGAGAAGAGGACAGGAGGAGAGAAGGAGAAGAGGGAAGGATGAGAGGAAGAGAGGGTAAGGGATGGGAAGATTTTTAAAAAGGAGGATGAGAGGAATGTAGAAGAGAGGATGAGGACAAGAGGTGTGAAGGGATGATTTGAGGGAGGATAGTAGGATAGTAGGGGAAAGGGCTCACTAGGACATGCACCCAGGGAGAGGAGAGGAGGAGGAAGGGAGTAAAAGAGGAGAGTATGAGATGAAAGAATAACAAGAAGGGCAGATAGGAAAGGTGGAGGGGATTATTGGAGGGAGGATGACAGTACTAGGCCAGTAGGGGAAAGCTTCTCTGGGACATGTTCCTAGGGAGAGGAGGAGAGGAGAGAACGGGAAGAGGAGAAGGGGAGGATTGGAGGGAGGATGACATTACTAGGCCAGTAGGGGAAAGGCTCTCTGGGACATGTTCCTAGGGAGAGGAGGAGAGGAGAGAACGGGAAGAGGAGAAGGGGAGGATTGGAGGGAGGGTGACATTACTAGGCCAGTAGGGGAAAGGCTCTCTGGGACATGTTCCTAGGGAGAGGAGGAGAGGAGAGAACGGGAAGAGGAGAAGGGGAGGATTGGAGGGAGGATGACATTACTAGGCCAGTAGGGGAAAGGCTCTCTGGGACATGTTCCTAGGGAGAGGAGGAGAGGAGAGAACGGGAAGAGGAGAAGGGGAGGATTAGAGGGAGGATGACATTACTAGGCCAGTAGGGGAAAGCCTCTCTGGGACATGTTCCTAGGGAGAGGAGGAGAGGAGAGAACGGGAAGAGGAGAAGGGGAGGATTGGAGGGAGGATGACATTACTAGGCCAGTAGGGGAAAGCCTCTCTGGGACATGTTCCTAGGGAGAGGAGGAGAGGAAAGAACGGGAAGAGGAGAAGGGGAGGATTGGAGGGAGGATGACATTACTAGGCCAGTAGGGGAAAGGCTCTCTGGGACATGTTCCTAGGGAGAGGAGGAGAGGAGAGAACGGGAAGAGGAGAAGGGGAGGATTGGAGGGAGGATGACAGTACTAGGGCAATAGGGGAAAGGGTTCTCTAGGACCCAGGGAGAAGATAGGAGGTCTTGGCTGAGTTATTCTAAGCATCTGTCAGCTATCATACTCTGGTCTCTGGTCAGGGATAATGACTCTGGAACAGGCTCACAACACTATAACAGCTCCAGCTCCCTCAATAATACAGCAAACACAGCAAGAATACTATTTGATTGAATTGAATGGAAGGTTGTTGGGGTTACATTCAAAAAGAGATACAGTTTGATAAGTCACCTTGTCCTGTCATTGCATTTGAATGCCTCACCAGCTTCTCTCACAAGGAAGATGTTATCAACTTTAAGGCTGCGATACAGAATTGATGTGCTTCGCTGTGTGTCGTTCGTTACACAGCCCACTAAGCTGAAATCTTTACTTATCACAAATTAAACAACGAGGTCCCTTCTGAGTTCAACCCTTAACGAGCACAACCCCAAATTAAGCATATTCGATTAAGTTTCTATTTAAAAAAGATGAAAGTTGAAAGCATTACAACTAATTGATGAAGAAATTGCATAAAATATACTCCAGAGCCCCTGCTGTACACGATTCCTATTCTCTTTCATGGGCTCATTGGTATTGGCTGCATCCCAAAATAGCACCCTATGTCCTATAGTGCACTACTTTTGAACAGAGCCCTATGTTCCCTAGTCAAAAGTAGTGCACTACATAAGGAATAGGGTGCTATTTGGGACACATGCATTGGCTACATAATGCACTGTAACAACTCTCTATGGGCAACAATGGGAATCATCATCCTCCTTTTCCCCATTCAGAATGAACCAGAACACAGCGGTGCTTAGCCAGAACACATTTCATTACCACATCAAAGGCAACGCCACGCTATTTACATAGTGTGTATTTACGCTGTGTTACTCACATACGCACACACACACACACACACACACACACACACACACACACACACACACACACACACACACACACACACACACACACACACACACACACACACACACACACACACACACACACACACACACACACACACACACACACACACACACACACACACACAGAGACACACTAGTCAGCTGAACTTATAGTAGGCTCTAAGGGCACGGCTGGTGAGAACATACACCGATGTGCAGGAGAGATTCATTATTCACATTAAGGCTTTACATCAACTTGGCTGTGAACAGGACCGAGTCAAACCCTGATTTACACGTGCATGCACGCTCACACACTCCAGCCCCCACCCCACCCCCGCCGTCAAACCTTGATTTACCTCGACAGAGACCGACGGTGCTGTGAGGTAGTGGGCTTTCTGATGTGAGGAGGGAAAGAGGACGCAAAAAGCCAGCATTCCTTCAAAACTATATATTTATTTTGAGAGAACACTGCTGCCAAAAGGTGCATAATTTATATGTACAGTACACATGAGTCAGCCACAGTGAGTATGTTCAGTTTTGCGTGAAACAACTGTTCAACCCATGTAGTCAGCTATACCGAACAAAAATATAAACGCAACATGTAAAGTGTTGGTCCCGTGTTTCATGAGCTGAAATAAAAGATCCCAGAACTTTTCTGTACGCACAAAAAGCATATTTCTCTCACATTTTGTGCACACATTTGTTTACATTCCTGTTAGTGAGCATTTCTCTGTTGCCAAGACAATCCATCCACCTGACAGGTGTAGCATATCAAGAAGCTGATTAAACAGCATGATCATTACACAGGTGTACCTTGTGCTGGGGACAATAAAAGGCCACTAAAATGTGCAGTTTTGTCACACAACACTATGCCACAGATGTCTCAAGTTTTAAGGGAGCGTGCAATTGGCATGCTGACTGCAGGAATGTCCACCAGAGCTGTTGCCAGAGAATTGCATGTTAATTTCCCTACCATAAGCCGTCTGTAACATTGTTTTAGAGAATTTGACAGTATGTCCAACCGGCCTCACAACCGCAGACCACACTAGCCTGGGAACTCCACATCCAGCTTCTTCACCTGCGGGATCGTCTGAGACCCGGACAGCTGATGAAACTGAGGAGTATTTCTGTCTGTAATAAAGCCCTTTTGTGGGAAGAAACGTATTATGAATGGCTGGGCCTGGCTCCACAGTGGGGTGGGCCTGGCTCCTATGCCCTCCCAGGCCCACCCATGGTTGTGCACCTGCCCAGTCATCTAAAATCCATAGATTAGGGCCTAATTCATTTATTTCAATTGACAGATTTCCTTATGTGAACTGTAACTCATGAAATCTTTCAAATTGTTGCATGTTGCATTTATATTTTAGTTCAGTATAGTTGTGTTGGCAGCCAGCAGCATGATCTGGGATGACCATCTACCTCCTGCTGGCTCTGCTTGTGTCCTATGGTTCAGCTGAGACTAATAGTGTGTGTGTAATTGATGTGGGTGTTGTTGTGTTGTCCCATGGTGTGTCAACGCCCCGTTGTGATGGCTGACAGGACACACACTGACACTGTGGATCGGTCTCCTCTGTGAGACATGGACACACACACACACACACACACACACACACACACACACACACACACACACACACACACACACACACACACACACACACACACACACACACACACACACACACACACACACACACACACACACACACACACACACACACACACACACACACACACACACACACACACACACACTGGATCCGTCTAGCCCAGTGAGACATGGACACATCCATTACACCCACACCCCTGCAGTTCACCCCTGGAGCTGCCTGCTTCCCTGTGTGTGTGTGTGTGTGTGTGTGTGTGTGTGTGTGTGTGTGTGTGTGTGTGTGTGTGTGTGTGTGTGTGTGTGTGTGTGTGTGTGTGTGTGTGTGTGTGTGTGTGTGTGCTCCCCCCTGATTCCCCCTCACTGAGAGACAAACTGGCACACAGAGACCTGGCTAGTCTAATGGGCCTCGCTCTATATACCAACCTCTAATCCCAAACACTCACACACTCCACAGATAACACATAAAAGATGTATCCACATAAGACAAGACCCCCATCAGTGAGGGAACAACGTGTCTTGGCAGTGCTGGGGTGAGATGTTGTGTTAGCAAGCAAGGGAGATGGAGAGAGGAGAGACAGCTCTGTTTCTCTATGTTCCGCGGTGTTCCTTTTCAAGATGTCTGTGTTTGTGTTCTTCGGCACAGACTCCGCTGTGTGTGTTTGAGCAGCTTGACAGGACTACTGCATGTGTGTGTGTGTTCTCTCTAACAGCCCAGGTTGACCCAGTCCTTAAGGAGCCCTACACACCAGGCAGTAAGGGATCAGGCGCCATCCATCTGCCTAACTGTAGTCTGCTAATTGGGATCAGCGAGCTTTGCCCAGCCATGGCATCCATCTCCCACAATCCAGTGGGAGGACGTGGCGAACACATAGGCCACCATCATATAAAGAATGAACACATGGATATGGTGGTTTGAGCACACACCCCACAACTGCAATCTGGACCTTGAAACAATTCCTGGGAAAACAACTGGCTGAAAACTAACACAATTATGTCATTGAATGTGTGAGAGATCCCTACTCCCCCTTACCACAACTCTCCTGAGAGATCCCTACTCCCCCTTACCACAACTCTCCTGAGAGATCCCTACTCCCCCCTACAACAACTCTCCTGAGAGATCCCTACTCCCCCCTACCACAACTCTCCTGAGAGATCCCTACTCCCCCTTACCACAACTCTCCTGAGAGATCCCTACTCCCCCTTACCACAACTCTCCTGAGAGATCCCTACTCCCCCTTACCACAACTCTCCTGAGAGATCCCTATTCCCCCTTACCACAACTCTCCTGAGAGATCCCTATTCCCCCTTACCACAACTCTCCTGAGAGATCCATACTCCCCCTTACCACAACTCTCCTGAGAGATCCCTACTCCCCCTTACCACAACTCTCCTGAGAGATCCCTACTCCCCCTTACCACAACTCTCCTGAGAGATCCCTACTCCCCCTACCACAACTCTCCTGAGAGATCCCTACTCCCCCTTACCACAAATCTCCTGAGAGATCCCTACTCCCCCTTACCACAACTCTCCTGAGAGATCCCTACTCCCCCCTACAACAACTCTCCTGAGAGATCCCTACTCCCCCTTACAACAACTCTCCTGAGAGATCCCTACTCCCCCCTACAACAACTCTCCTGAGAGATCCCTACTCCCCCCTACAACAACTCTCCTGAGAGATCCCTACTCCCCCTTACCACAACTCACCTGAGAGATCCCTACTCCCCCTACCACAACTCTCCTGAGAGATCCCTACTCCGCCTTACCTCAACTCTCCTGAGAGATCCCTACTCCCCCCTACAACAACTCTCCTGAGAGATCCCTACTCCCCCCTACAACAACTCTCCTGAGAGATCCCTACTCCCCCTTACCACAACTCTCCTGAGAGATCCCTACTCCCCCCTACAACAACTCTCCTGAGAGATCCCTACTCCCCCTTACCACAACTCTCCTGAGAGATCCCTACTCCCCCCTACCACAACTCTCCTGAGAGATCCCTACTCCCCCTTACCACAACTCTCCTGAGAGATCCCTATTCCCCCTTACCACAACTCTCCTGAGAGATCCCTACTCCCCCTACCACAACTCTCCTGAGAGATCCCTACTCCCCCTTACCACAACTCTCCTGAGAGATCCCTACTCCCCCTACCACAACTCTCCTGAGAGATCCCTACTCCCCCTACCACAACTCTCCTGAGAGATCCCTACTCCCCCTTACCACAACTCTCCTGAGAGATCCCTACTCCCCCTACCACAACTCTCCTGAGAGATCCCTACTCCCCCTTACCACAACTCTCCTGAGAGATCCCTACTCCCCCCTACCACAACTCTCCTGAGAGATCCCTACTCCCCCTACCACAACTCTCCTGAGAGATCCCTACTCCCCCTTACCACAACTCTCCTGGGAGATCCCTACTCCCCCCTACCACAACTCTCCTGAGAGATCCCTACTCCCCCTTACAACAACTCTCCTGAGAGATCCCTACTCCCCCTTACCACAACTCTCCTGAGAGATCCCTACTCCCCCTTACCACAACTCTCCTGAGAGATCCCTACTCCCCCTTACCACAACTCTCCTGAGAGATCCCTACTCCCCCTTACCACAACTCTCCTGAGAGATCCCTACTTCCCCCTACCACAACTCTCCTGAGAGATCCCTACTCCCCCTTACCACAACTCTCCTGAGAGATCCCTACTCCCCCTTACCACAACTCTCCTGAGAGATCCCTACTTCCCCCTACCACAACTCTCCTGAGAGATCCCTACTCCCCCCTACAACAACTCTCCTGAGAGATCCCTACTCCCCCCTACAACAACTCTCCTGAGAGATCCCTACTCCCCCCTACAACAACTCTCCTGAGAGATCCCTACTCCCCCCTACAACAACTCTCCTGAGAGATCCCTACTTCCCCCTACAACAACTCTCCTGAGAGATCCCTACTCCCCCCTACCACAACTCTCCTGAGAGATCCCTACTCCCCCTTACCACAACTCTCCTGAGAGATCCCTACTTCCCCCTACCACAACTCTCCTGAGAGATCCCTACTCCCCCTTACCACAACTCTCCTGAGAGATCCCTACTCCCCCTTACCACAACTCTCCTGAGAGATCCCTACTTCCCCCTACCACAACTCTCCTGAGAGATCCCTACTTCCCCCTACCACAACTCTCCTGAGAGATCCCTACTCCCCCCTACAACAACTCTCCTGAGAGATCCCTACTCCCCCTTACCACAACTCTCCTGAGAGATCCCTACTCCCCCCTACAACATCTCTCCTGAGAGATCCCTACTCCCCCTTACCACAACTCTCCTGAGAGATCCCTACTCCCCCCTACAACAACTCTCCTGAGAGATCCCTACTCCCCCTACCACAACTCTCCTGAGAGATCCCTCCTCCCCCTACCACAACTCTCCTGAGAGATCCCTACTCCCCCCTACAACAACTCTCCTGGGAGATCCCTACTCTCCCTTACCACAACTCTCCTGAGAGATCCCTATTCCCCCTTACCACAACTCTCCTGAGAGATCCCTACTCCCCCTTACCACAACTCTCCTGAGAGATCCCTACTCCCCCTTACCACAACTCTCCTGAGAGATCCCTACTCCCCCTTACCACAACTCTCCTGAGAGATCCCTACTCCCCCTTACCACAACTCTCCTGAGAGATCCCTACTCCCCCTTACCACAACTCTCCTGAGAGATCCCTACTCCCCCTTACCACAACTCTCCTGAGAGATCCCTACTCCCCCTTACCACAACTCTCCTGAGAGATCCCTACTCCCCCTACCACAACTCTCCTGAGAGATCCCTACTCCCCCCTACCACAACTCTCCTGAGAGATCCCTACTCCCACTACCACAACTCTCCTGAGAGATCCCTACTCCCCCTACCACAACTCTCCTGAGAGATCCCTACTCCCCCCTACCACAACTCTCCTGAGAGATCCCTACTCCCCCCTACCACAACTCTCCTGAGAGATCCCTACTCCCCCCTACCACAACTCTCCTGAGAGATCCCTACTCCCCCTTACCACAACTCTCCTGAGAGATCCCTACTCCCCCTTACCACAACTCTCCTGAGAGATCCCTACTCCCCCTTACCACAACTCTCCTGAGAGATCCCTACTCCCCCTTACCACAACTCTCCTGAGAGATCCCTACTCCCCCCTACCACAACTCTCCTGAGAGATCCCTACTCCCCCTTACCACAACTCTCCTGAGAGATCCCTACTCCCCCTTACCACAACTCTCCTGAGAGATCCCTACTCCCCCTTACCACAACTCTCCTGAGAGATCCCTACTCCCCCCTACCACAACTCTCCTGAGAGATCCCTACTTCCCCCTACAACAACTCTCCTGAGAGATCCCTACTCCCCCTACCACAACTCTCCTGAGAGATCCCTACTCCCCCTTACCACAACTCTCCTGAGAGATCCCTACTTCCCCCTACCACAACTCTCCTGAGAGATCCCTACTTCCCCCTACCACAACTCTCCTGAGAGATCCCTACTCCCCCCTACAACAACTCTCCTGAGAGATCCCTACTCCCCCTTACCACAACTCTCCTGAGAGATCCCTACTCCCCCTACAACATCTCTCCTGAGAGATCCCTACTCCCCCTTACCACAACTCTCCTGAGAGATCCCTACTCCCCCCTACAACAACTCTCCTGAGAGATCCCTACTCCCCCTACCACAACTCTCCTGAGAGATCCCTACTCCCCCTACCACAACTCTCCTGAGAGATCCCTACTCCCCCCTACAACAACTCTCCTGGGAGATCCCTACTCTCCCTTACCACAACTCTCCTGAGAGATCCCTATTCCCCCTTACCACAACTCTCCTGAGAGATCCCTACTCCCCCTTACCACAACTCTCCTGAGAGATCCCTACTCCCCCTTACCACAACTCTCCTGAGAGATCCCTACTCCCCCTTACCACAACTCTCCTGAGAGATCCCTACTCCCCCTTACCACAACTCTCCTGAGAGATCCCTACTCCCCCTTACCACAACTCTCCTGAGAGATCCCTACTCCCCCTTACCACAACTCTCCTGAGAGATCCCTACTCCCCCTTACCACAACTCTCCTGAGAGATCCCTACTCCCCCTACCACAACTCTCCTGAGAGATCCCTACTCCCACTACCACAACTCTCCTGAGAGATCCCTACTCCCCCTACCACAACTCTCCTGAGAGATCCCTACTCCCCCCTACCACAACTCTCCTGAGAGATCCCTACTCCCCCCTACCACAACTCTCCTGAGAGATCCCTACTCCCCCCTACCACAACTCTCCTGAGAGATCCCTACTCCCCCTTACCACAACTCTCCTGAGAGATCCCTACTCCCCCTTACCACAACTCTCCTGAGAGATCCCTACTCCCCCTTACCACAACTCTCCTGAGAGATCCCTACTCCCCCTTACCACAACTCTCCTGAGAGATCCCTACTCCCCCCTACCACAACTCTCCTGAGAGATCCCTACTCCCCCTTACCACAACTCTCCTGAGAGATCCCTACTCCCCCTTACCACAACTCTCCTGAGAGATCCCTACTCCCCCTTACCACAACTCTCCTGAGAGATCCCTACTCCCCCCTACCACAACTCTCCTGAGAGATCCCTACTCCCCCTTACCACAACTCTACTGAGAGATCCCTACTCCCCCTTACCACAACTCTCCTGAGAGATCCCTACTCCCCCTTACCACAACTCTCCTGAGAGATCCCTACTCCCCCCTACCACAACTCTCCTGAGAGATCCCTACTCCCCCTTACCACAACTCTCCGGAGAGATCCCTACTCCCCCTTACCACAACTCTCCTGAGAGATCCCTACTCCCCCTTACCACAACTCTCCTGAGAGATCCCTACTCCCCCCTACAACAACTCTCCTGAGAGATCCCTACTCCCCCCTACAACAACTCTCCTGAGAGATCCCTACTCCCCCCTACAACAACTCTCCTGAGAGATCCCTACTCCCCCCCTACAACAACTCTCCTGAGAGATCCCTACTTCCCCCTACAACAACTCTCCTGAGAGATCCCTACTCCCCCCTACCACAACTCTCCTGAGAGATCCCTACTCCCCCTTACCACAACTCTCCTGAGAGATCCCTACTTCCCCCTACCACAACTCTCCTGAGAGATCCCTACTCCCCCTTACCACAACTCTCCTGAGAGATCCCTACTCCCCCTTACCACAACTCTCCTGAGAGATCCCTACTTCCCCCTACCACAACTCTCCTGAGAGATCCCTACTTCCCCCTACCACAACTCTCCTGAGAGATCCCTACTCCCCCCTACAACAACTCTCCTGAGAGATCCCTACTCCCCCTTACCACAACTCTCCTGAGAGATCCCTACTCCCCCCTACAACATCTCTCCTGAGAGATCCCTACTCCCCCTTACCACAACTCTCCTGAGAGATCCCTACTCCCCCCTACAACAACTCTCCTGAGAGATCCCTACTCCCCCTACCACAACTCTCCTGAGAGATCCCTACTCCCCCTACCACAACTCTCCTGAGAGATCCCTACTCCCCCCTACAACAACTCTCCTGGGAGATCCCTACTCTCCCTTACCACAACTCTCCTGAGAGATCCCTATTCCCCCTTACCACAACTCTCCTGAGAGATCCCTACTCCCCCTTACCACAACTCTCCTGAGAGATCCCTACTCCCCCTTACCACAACTCTCCTGAGAGATCCCTACTCCCCCTTACCACAACTCTCCTGAGAGATCCCTACTCCCCCTTACCACAACTCTCCTGAGAGATCCCTACTCCCCCTTACCACAACTCTCCTGAGAGATCCCTACTCCCCCTTACCACAACTCTCCTGAGAGATCCCTACTCCCCCTTACCACAACTCTCCTGAGAGATCCCTACTCCCCCTACCACAACTCTCCTGAGAGATCCCTACTCCCCCCTACCACAACTCTCCTGAGAGATCCCTACTCCCACTACCACAACTCTCCTGAGAGATCCCTACTCCCCCTACCACAACTCTCCTGAGAGATCCCTACTCCCCCCTACCACAACTCTCCTGAGAGATCCCTACTCCCCCCTACCACAACTCTCCTGAGAGATCCCTACTCCCCCCTACCACAACTCTCCTGAGAGATCCCTACTCCCCCCTACCACAACTCTCCTGAGAGATCCCTACTCCCCCTTACCACAACTCTCCTGAGAGATCCCTACTCCCCCTTACCACAACTCTCCTGAGAGATCCCTACTCCCCCTTACCACAACTCTCCTGAGAGATCCCTACTCCCCCTTACCACAACTCTCCTGAGAGATCCCTACTCCCCCCTACCACAACTCTCCTGAGAGATCCCTACTCCCCCTTACCACAACTCTCCTGAGAGATCCCTACTCCCCCTTACCACAACTCTCCTGAGAGATCCCTACTCCCCCTTACCACAACTCTCCTGAGAGATCCCTACTCCCCCCTACCACAACTCTCCTGAGAGATCCCTACTTCCCCCTACAACAACTCTCCTGAGAGATCCCTACTCCCCCTACCACAACTCTCCTGAGAGATCCCTACTCCCCCTTACCACAACTCTCCTGAGAGATCCCTACTTCCCCCTACCACAACTCTCCTGAGAGATCCCTACTTCCCCCTACCACAACTCTCCTGAGAGATCCCTACTCCCCCCTACAACAACTCTCCTGAGAGATCCCTACTCCCCCTTACCACAACTCTCCTGAGAGATCCCTACTCCCCCTACAACATCTCTCCTGAGAGATCCCTACTCCCCCTTACCACAACTCTCCTGAGAGATCCCTACTCCCCCCTACAACAACTCTCCTGAGAGATCCCTACTCCCCCTACCACAACTCTCCTGAGAGATCCCTACTCCCCCTACCACAACTCTCCTGAGAGATCCCTACTCCCCCCTACAACAACTCTCCTGGGAGATCCCTACTCTCCCTTACCACAACTCTCCTGAGAGATCCCTATTCCCCCTTACCACAACTCTCCTGAGAGATCCCTACTCCCCCTTACCACAACTCTCCTGAGAGATCCCTACTCCCCCTTACCACAACTCTCCTGAGAGATCCCTACTCCCCCTTACCACAACTCTCCTGAGAGATCCCTACTCCCCCTTACCACAACTCTCCTGAGAGATCCCTACTCCCCCTTACCACAACTCTCCTGAGAGATCCCTACTCCCCCTTACCACAACTCTCCTGAGAGATCCCTACTCCCCCTTACCACAACTCTCCTGAGAGATCCCTACTCCCCCTACCACAACTCTCCTGAGAGATCCCTACTCCCCCCTACCACAACTCTCCTGAGAGATCCCTACTCCCACTACCACAACTCTCCTGAGAGATCCCTACTCCCCCTACCACAACTCTCCTGAGAGATCCCTACTCCCCCCTACCACAACTCTCCTGAGAGATCCCTACTCCCCCCTACCACAACTCTCCTGAGAGATCCCTACTCCCCCCTACCACAACTCTCCTGAGAGATCCCTACTCCCCCTTACCACAACTCTCCTGAGAGATCCCTACTCCCCCTTACCACAACTCTCCTGAGAGATCCCTACTCCCCCTTACCACAACTCTCCTGAGAGATCCCTACTCCCCCTTACCACAACTCTCCTGAGAGATCCCTACTCCCCCCTACCACAACTCTCCTGAGAGATCCCTACTCCCCCTTACCACAACTCTCCTGAGAGATCCCTACTCCCCCTTACCACAACTCTCCTGAGAGATCCCTACTCCCCCTTACCACAACTCTCCTGAGAGATCCCTACTCCCCCCTACCACAACTCTCCTGAGAGATCCCTACTCCCCCTTACCACAACTCTACTGAGAGATCCCTACTCCCCCTTACCACAACTCTCCTGAGAGATCCCTACTCCCCCTTACCACAACTCTCCTGAGAGATCCCTACTCCCCCCTACCACAACTCTCCTGAGAGATCCCTACTCCCCCTTACCACAACTCTCCGGAGAGATCCCTACTCCCCCTTACCACAACTCTCCTGAGAGATCCCTACTCCCCCTTACCACAACTCTCCGGAGAGATCCCTACTCCCCCTACCACAACTCTCCTGAGAGATCCCTACTCCCCCTTACCACAACTCTCCTGAGAGATCCCTACTCCCCCTTACCACAACTCTCCTGAGAGATCCCTACTCCCCCCTTACCACAACTCTCCTGAGAGATCCCTACTCCCCCTTACCACAACTCTCTTGAGAGAGTTAACTACCTTGTTGCCTCCCAGCGGTGCGTAAATCATGTGTAATGGTTATCTGTTGCATTGATGAAAAGTGTTATGAAATACTGTTCTCAGAAAGCCTGATCCAGGTAGTAGAAGTAATAACGTGAGGTAAATGTCTAATCAATTGTAGCAATGCGTTATTAATAGGTAATAATGAACACAAAAGATCAAGTGAGTTAATTAAACACTCCATCATAAAGAAATGACCCTCTCTAAATTAAACAATGTAATTCATTTCAGCAGGCAAAACAGAGACAATTATCTTCTCCTCCATTCATTTTCCCCTCACCAACAATGCAAACCTACCTATTTGAAGATGATGGACGAAAGCAATTTTACACTGACGAAAACAACGCAAATTCCTTTCAAACCCACCCCTTCAAGACCTGGCTCTCTCAGGTAAACTACATTACAGCCTACAATCCTAATGACCCTCAGACAGTGCGCGGGCATGTGTGCATGTGTGTGTGGCATTAATCGAGAAAGAGACGTTCATCTCCCATGATAGACTACATAGTTGAAATGAGGAGGATTCCCTTGTCGGCTTGCGTTTCCAACCAGAGGCAATACTACTACACCATGCCAACAGTGCCTCACACACTGTTGACATATCATACCTCCACACACTGTTGACATATCATACCTCCACACACTGTTGACATATCATACCTCACACACTGTTGACATATAATACCTCACACACTGTTGACATATCATACCTCACACACTGTTGACATATCATACCTCACACACTGTTGACATATCATACCTCCACACACTGTTGACATATCATACCTCACACACTGTTGACATATCATACCTCCACACACTGTTGACATATCATACCTCCACACACTGTTGACATATCATACCTCAACACACTGTTGACATATCATACCTCCACACACTGTTGACATATCATACCTCCACACACTGTTGACATATCATACCTCACACACTGTTGACATATCATACCTCACACACTGTTGACATATCATACCTCCACACACTGTTGACATATCATACCTCCACACACTGTTGACATATCATACCTCCACACACTGTTGACATATCATACCTCCACACACTGTTGACATATCATACCTCAACACACTGTTGACATATCATACCTCCACACACTGTTGACATATCATACCTCCACACACTGTTGACATATCATACCTCACACACTGTTGACATATCATACCTCACACACTGTTGACATATCATACCTCCACACACTGTTGACATATCATACCTCCACACACTGTTGACATATCATACCTCCACACACTGTTGACATATCATACCTCCACACACTGTTGACATATCATACCTCACACACTGTTGACATATCATACCTCCACACACTGTTGACATATCATACCTCACACACTGTTGACATACCATACCTCACACACTGTTGACATATCATACCTCCACACACTGTTGACATACCATACCTCACACACTGTTGACATATCATACCTCCACACACTGTTGACATATCATACCTCCACACACTGTTGACATATCATACCTCCACACACTGTTGACATATCATACCTCCACACACTGTTGACATATCATACCTCACACACTGTTGACATACCATACCTCACACACTGTTGACATATCATACCTCACACACTGTTGACATATCATACCTCCACACACTGAGCAAAACAACAACTACTTTCAATAACACCATGTGGGACTCATTCACAAGGTATATTCATATCTCTCCCTGTCTTTATATGATTAACACTGGGGTGTAATTCATGCTGGGTGTGAATATATGACAGTACAATGACTCACCATCCACTAGCCTCCTTTCATCTCATATTTTCCTCACCTCCCATAAGGGGGGGGGGGGGGGGGGGTAAGGAATAAGAGCTAAAATCCTTAGGATTAGTAATCTTGCTCTGAGGCATAGGATCAAATAAAGTGTAAACTGCTAAACAGAGGAAAACACGGAAGTACAGTCATTCCAAATATATCTTCTCTAGGCAGCCGCTCAGTCTATACAGTATCTTCTCTATACAGCCGCTCAGTCTATACAGTATCTTCTCTAGGCAGCTGCTCAGTCTATACAGTATCTTCTCTAGGCAGCCGCTCAGTCTATACAGTATCTTCTCTAGGCAGCCGCTCAGTCTATACAGTATCTTCTCTATACAGCCGCTCAGTCTATACAGTATCTTCTCTAGGCAGCCGCTCAGTCTATACAGTATCTTCTCTAGGCAGCCGCTCAGTCTATACAGTATCTTCTCTAGGCAGCCTCTCAGTCTATACAGTATCTTCTCTAGGCAGCTGCTCAGTCTATACAGTATCTTCTCTAGGCAGCCGCTCAGTCTATACAGTATCTTCTCTAGGCAGCCGCTCAGTCTATACAGTATCTTCTCTATACAGCCTCTCAGTCTATACAGTATCTTCTCTATACAGCCTCTCAGTCTATACAGTATCTTCTCTAGGCAGCCTCTCAGTCTATACAGTATCTTCTCTCGGCAGCCTCTCAGTCTATACAGTATCTTCTCTCGGCAGCCTCTCAGTCTATACAGTATCTTCTCTATACAGCCTCTCAGTCTATACAGTATCTTCTCTATACAGCCTCTCAGTCTATACAGTATCTTCTCTCGGCAGCCTCTCAGTCTATACAGTATCTTCTCTAGGCAGCCGCTCAGTCTATACAGTATCTTCTCTAGGCAGCCGCTCAGTCTATACAGTATCTTCTCTAGGCAGCCTCTCAGTCTATACAGTATCTTCTCTAGGCAGCCTCTCAGTCTATACAGTATCTTCTCTATACAGCCTCTCAGTCTATACAGTATCTTCTCTAGGCAGCCGCTCAGTCTATACAGTATCTTCTCTAGGCAGCCTCTCAGTCTACACAGTATCTTCTCTATACAGCCTCTCAGTATATACAGTATCTTCTCTATACAGCCTCTCAGTCTATACAGTATCTTCTCTAGGCAGCCGCTCAGTCTATACAGTATCTTCTCTAGGCAGCCGCTCAGTCTATATAGTATCTTCTCTAGGCAGCCGCTCAGTCTATACAGTATCTTCTCTAGGCAGCCTCTCAGTCTATACAGTATCTTCTCTATACAGCCTCTCAGTCTATACAGTATCTTCTCTAGGCAGCCGCTCAGTCTATACAGTATCTTCTCTAGGCAGCCTCTCAGTCTACACAGTACCTTCTCTATACAGCCTCTCAGTCTATACAGTATCTTCTCTAGGCAGCCGCTCAGTCTATACAGTATCTTCTCTAGGCAGCCTCTCAGTCTACACAGTACCTTCTCTATACAGCCTCTCAGTCTATACAGTATCTTCTCTAGGCAGCCGCTCAGTCTATACAGTATCTTCTCTAGGCAGCCTCTCAGTCTACACAGTACCTTCTCTATACAGCCTCTCAGTCTATACAGTATCTTCTCTAGGCAGCCGCTCAGTCTATACAGTATCTTCTCTATACAGCCTCTCAGTCTATACAGTATCTTCTCTATACAGCCTCTCAGTCTATACAGTATCTTCTCTATACAGCCTCTCAGTCTATACAGTACCTTCTCTATACAGCCTCTCAGTCTATACAGTATCTTCTCTATACAGCCTCTCAGTCTATACAGTATCTTCTCTAGGCAGCCGCTCAGTCTATACAGTATCTTCTCTAGGCAGCCTCTCAGTCTACACAGTACCTTCTCTATACAGCCTCTCAGTCTATACAGTATCTTCTCTATACAGCCTCTCAGTCTATACAGTATCTTCTCTAGGCAGCCTCTCAGTCTATACAGTATCTTCTCTAGGCAGCCGCTCAGTCTATACAGTATCTTCTCTAGACAGCCTCTCAGTCTATACAGTATCTTCTCTATACAGCCTCTCAGTCTATACAGTATCTTCTCTCGGCAGCCTCTCAGTCTATACAGTATCTTCTCTAGGCAGCCTCTCAGTCTACACAGTATCTTCTCTCGGCAGCCTCTCAGTCTATACAGTATCTTCTCTATACAGCCTCTCAGTCTATACAGTATCTTCTCTATACAGCCGCTCAGTCTATACAGTATCTTCTCTATACAGCCGCTCAGTCTATACAGTATCTTCTTTAGGCAGCCTCTCTGTCACGTTCCTGACCTGTTTTCCTTTGTTTTGTATTTATTTTAGTTGGTCAGGGCGTGAGTTGGGTGGGGTGTCTATGGTTGATTTTCTATGTTGGGATTTTGTGTTCGGCCTGGTATGATTCTCAATCAGAGACAGCTGTCAATCGTTGTCCCTGATTGAGAGTCATACTAAGGCAGCCAGGGTTTCACTTGTGTTTTGTGGGTGTTTGTTCCTGTGGAGGTTTTGTTGCCACACAGGACGGTTTCGGTTTTGTCACTTTGGTTGTTTTTGTATTTTGAAGTGTTTTGTTGATTTTCATTAAAAGAATGAACACTAACCACTCTGCGTTTTGGTCCCCACCTTCTGTCAGCGAGGACAGCCGTAACAGAAACACCCACCAAAACAGGACCAAGCGGATTGGAGAAGGAAGGCAAGAACAACAGCAATGGAAAGAAGAGGAATGGACATGGGAGGAAATCATGAACAGAAAAGGACCCTGGGCAAAGGTTGGAGAGAATCGCCGCTCTCGGGAGGAGAAGGAGGCAGCCACAGCCCAGGAGCGGTGGATTGAGGAGGCAGCACGTAAGAGAGGCTGGAAGCCTGAGAGGCTCACCCAAAAATTTCTTGGGGGGGGGGGGGGGGCTAAAGGGGAGTGTGGCGAAGCCGGGTTGGATACCTGAGCCAACTCCCCGGGCTTACCGTGGAGTGAGAGGGCGTCGTACTGGTCAGACACCGTGTTATGCGGTGGAGCGCACGGTGTTCCCAGTACGCGTGCTTAGCCCAGTGCGGGCTATTCCACCTTGCCGCACTGGGAGGGCTAGGTTGGGCATCGAGCCGGATGTCATGAAGCCGGCCCAATGTATCTGGCCTCCAGTACGTCTCCTCGGGCCGGCGTACATGGCACCAGCCTTACAGGTGGTGTCCCCGGTTCGCCTGCATAGCCCAGTGCGGGTTATTCCACCTCGCCGCACTGGCAGGGCTACGGGGATCATTCAACCTGGTAAGGTTGGGGAGGCTCGGTGCTCAAGAGCGCGTGTCCTCCTTCACGGTCCGGTATATCCGGCGCCACCTTCCCACCCCAGCCCAGTACCACCAGTGCCTACTCCACGCACCAGGCTTCCAGTGCGTTTCCAGAGCCCTGTTCCTCCTCCACGCACTCTCCCTATGGTGCGTGTCTCCAGCTCAGTGCCTCCAGTTCCGGCACCACGCACTAAGCCACCTGTGCGTCTCCAGAGCCCTGTACACACTGTTCCTTCTCCCCGTACTCGTCCTGATGTGCGTGCCCTCAGCCCGGTGCCACCAGTGCCGGTACCACGCACCAGGCCTTTAGTGCGCATCGAGAGTCCAGTGTGCCCTGTTCCTGCTCCCCGCACTAGCTTTGAGGTGCGTGTCTCCAGTCCGGTACCACCAGTTCCGGCACCACGCACCAGGCCTACTGTGCGCCTCAGCAGGTCAGAGTCGGCCGTCTGCCCAACGCCGCCTGCACTGCTCGTCTGTCCAGCGCCGTCTGAGCTGCCTGCCTGCCCAGCGCCGTCTGAACTGCCTGCACTGCTCGTCTGCCCAGCGCCGTCTGAGCTGCCTGTACTGCCTGCCTGCCCAGCGCCGTCTGAGCCATCCGTCTGCCCAGCGCCATCTGAGCCATCCGTCTGCCCAGCGCCGTCTGAGCCATCCGTCTGCCCAGCGCCATCTGAGCCATCCGTCTGCCCAGCGCCATCTGAGCCATCCGTCTGCCCAGCGCCATCTGAGCCATCCGTCTGCCACGAGCCTTCAGAGCCGCCCGTCTGTCCCGAGCCATTAGAGCCGTCCGCCAGTCAGGAGCCGCTAGAGCCGTCCGTCAGTCAGGAGCCGCCAGAGCCGCCAGCCAGTCAGGAGCTGCCAGAGCCGCCAGCCAGTCAGGAGCTGCCAGAGCCGCCAGCCAGTCAGGAGCTGCCAGAGCCGCCAGCCAGTCAGGAGCTGCCAGAGCCGCCAGCCAGTCAGGAGCTGCCAGAGCCGCCAGCCAGTCATGAGCTTCCCTACAGTCATGAGCTGCCCTACAGTCTAGAGCTGCCCTACAGTCTAGAGCTGCCCTACAGTCTAGAGCTGCCCTACAGTCATGAGCTGCCCTCCAGTCATGAGCTGCCCTCCAGTCATGAGCTGCCCTCCAGTCATGAGCTGCCCTCCAGTCATGAGCTGCCCTCCAGTCATGAGCTGCCCTCCAGTCATGAGCTGCCCTTCAGTCATGAGCTGCCCTACAGTCATGAGCTGCCCTACAGTCATGAGCTGCCCTTCAGTCATGAGCTGCCCTTCAGTCATGAGCTGCCCTTCAGTCATGAGCTGCCCTTCAGTCATGAGCTGCCCTTCAGTCATGAGCTGCCCTTCAGTCATGAGCTGCCCTTCAGTCTACACAGTATCTTCTCTAGGCAGCCTCTCAGTCTATACAGTATCTTCTCTATACAGCCTCTCAGTCTATACAGTATCTTCTCTAGGCAGCCTCTCAGTCTATACAGTATCTTCTCTCGGCAGCCTCTCAGTCTATACAGTATCTTCTCTAGGCAGCCTCTCAGTCTATACAGTATCTTCTCTAGGCAGCCTCTCAGTCTATACAGTATCTTCTCTAGGCAGCCGCTCAGTCTATACAGTATCTTCTCTATACAGCCTCTCAGTCTATACAGTATCTTCTCTAGGCAGCCTCTCAGTCTATACAGTATCTTCTCTCGGCAACCTCTCAGTCTATACAGTATCTTCTCTAGGCAGCCTCTCAGTCTATACAGTATCTTCTCTATACAGCCTCTCAGTCTATACAGTATCTTCTCTATACAGCCTCTCAGTCTATACAGTATCTTCTCTCGGCAGCCTCTCAGTCTATACAGTATCTTCTCTAGGCAGCCGCTCAGTCTATACAGTATCTTCTCTATACAGCCTCTCAGTCTATACAGTATCTTCTCTAGGCAGCCGCTCAGTCTATACAGTATCTTCTCTATACAGCCTCTCAGTCTATACAGTATCTTCTCTAGGCAGCCTCTCAGTCTATACAGTATCTTCTCTAGGCAGACGCTCAGTCTATACAGTATCTTCTCTCGGCAGCCTCTCAGTCTATACAGTATCTTCTCTATACAGCCTCTCAGTCTATACAGTATCTTCTCTATACAGCCTCTCAGTCTATACAGTATCTTCTCTATACAGCCTCTCAGTCTATACAGTATCTTCTCTCGGCAGCCTCTCAGTCTATACAGTATCTTCTCTCGGCAGCCTCTCAGTCTATACAGTATCTTCTCTAGGCAGCCTCTCAGTCTATACAGTATCTTCTCTAGGCAGACGCTCAGTCTATACAGTATCTTCTCTCGGCAGCCTCTCAGTCTATACAGTATCTTCTCTATACAGCCTCTCAGTCTATACAGTATCTTCTCTATACAGCCTCTCAGTCTATACAGTATCTTCTCTCGGCAGCCTCTCAGTCTATACAGTATCTTCTCTAGGCAGCCTCTCAGTCTATACAGTATCTTCTCTCGGCAGCCTCTCAGTCTATACAGTATCTTCTCTATACAGCCTCTCAGTCTATACAGTATCTTCTCTATACAGCCTCTCAGTCTATACAGTATCTTCTCTCGGCAGCCTCTCAGTCTATACAGTATCTTCTCTCGGCAGCCTCTCAGTCTATACAGTATCTTCTCTATACAGCCTCTCAGTCTATACAGTATCTTCTCTATACAGCCTCTCAGTCTATACAGTATCTTCTCTATACAGCCTCTCAGTCTATACAGTATCTTATATACAGCCTCTCAGTCTATACAGTATCTTCTCTCGGCAGCCTCTCAGTCTATACAGTATCTTCTCTAGGCAGACGCTCAGTCTATACAGTATCTTCTCTAGGCAGCCGCTCAGTCTATACAGTATCTTCTCTAGGCAGACGCTCAGTCTATACAGTATCTTCTCTAGGCAGCCGCTCAGTCTATACAGTATCTTCTCTATACAGCCTCTCAGTCTATACAGTATCTTCTCTATACAGCCTCTCAGTCTATACAGTATCTTCTCTCGGCAGCCTCTCAGTCTATACAGTATCTTCTCTAGGCAGACGCTCAGTCTATACAGTATCTTCTCTAGGCAGCCGCTCAGTCTATACAGTATCTTCTCTAGGCAGCCGCTCAGTCTATACAGTATCTTCTCTAGGCAGACGCTCAGTCTATACAGTATCTTCTCTCGGCAGCCTCTCAGTCTATACAGTATCTTCTCTCGGCAGCCTCTCAGTCTATACAGTATCTTCTCTAGGCAGCCTCTCAGTCTACACAGTACCTTCTCTATACAGCCTCTCAGTCTATACAGTATCTTCTCTAGGCAGACGCTCAGTCTATACAGTATCTTCTCTAGGCAGCCTCTCAGTCTATACAGTATCTTCTCTCGGCAGCCTCTCAGTCTATACAGTATCTTCTCTATACAGCCTCTCAGTCTATACAGTATCTTCTCTATACAGCCTCTCAGTCTATACAGTATCTTCTCTATACAGCCTCTCAGTCTATACAGTATCTTCTCTATACAGCCTCTCAGTCTATACAGTATCTTCTCTCGGCAGCCTCTCAGTCTATACAGTATCTTCTCTAGGCAGCCTCTCAGTCTATACAGTATCTTCTCTAGGCAGCCTCTCAGTCTATACAGTATCTTCTCTATACAGCCTCTCAGTCTATACAGTATCTTCTCTATACAGCCTCTCAGTCTATACAGTATCTTCTCTAGGCAGCCGCTCAGTCTATACAGTATCTTCTCTATACAGCCTCTCAGTCTATACAGTATCTTCTCTAGGCAGCCTCCCAGTCTATACAGTATCTTCTCTCGGCAGCCTCTCAGTCTATACAGTATCTTCTCTATACAGCCTCTCAGTCTATACAGTATCTTCTCTAGGCAGCCTCTCAGTCTATACAGTATCTTCTCTATACAGCCTCTCAGTCTATACAGTATCTTCTCTCGGCAGCCTCTCAGTCTATACAGTATCTTCTCTAGGCAGCCTCTCAGTCTATACAGTATCTTCTCTAGGCAGCCTCTCAGTCTATACAGTATCTTCTCTATACAGCCTCTCAGTCTATACAGTATCTTCTCTAGACAGCCTCTCAGTCTATACAGTATCTTCTCTAGGCAGACGCTCAGTCTATACAGTATCTTCTCTAGGCAGACGCTCAGTCTATACAGTATCTTCTCTCGGCAGACGCTCAGTCTACACAGTACCTTCTCCAGGTAGAGTGCGATTCCCCCCTGCTTTCAGAGCTGAGCTGGATGCAAATGTCTCTGTATCTGTGAACACCTTGATTCACAACAATAAGGTTGATATGCATGATAGGCACTTGACTACAGTTGAAGCTGTTGCTTTGGGTTTACCACCTCTGCTTTGAGGATTTCAGACCTCAAAAGTTGAAGGGGAAAGATAGTAACCATCTAATTGCACAATTTCAGATGGTGATTATCTTTTCCATTCATTTGGGAACTCTCTCTAGTGTTAGCCTCTCCTCTGTCTGATTTCTCATAGCTATGGGGCACAGATGGAACCCAATCTCTGGCCCCTGTGGAGCATCAGTATCATCCTCCCTCTGTGCCAGACATACTGTACTCCCTCTGGGACAGACAGATCACTGGATATATTTCCCCCTCCATCCCTCCTCTCTACCTGCCCACCCTGTCCCAGCCCGGGCCTCCAAGCCTCCCTGAGATCCAGTCTGCCTATCTCCCACAGTGACTATCATTAATTAAGCGTGTGATTGACTCTCTATCTTCTACCCCCACTTCTCTCTCTGTCTCGCTCTCTTTCTCCTTCTCTATGTCTGTTCCTCTCTGTCTGTTTCTCTCTGTCTGTTTCTCTCTGTCTCCCTCTATCTCTGTTTCTCTCTGTCTCCCTCTGTCTCTGTTTCTCTCTGTCTGTTTCTCTCTCTGTTTCTCTCTGTCTCCCTCTCTATCTGTTTCTCTCTGTCTCCCTCTATCTCTGTTTCTCTCTGTCTGTTTCTCTCTGTCTCCCTCTATCTCTGTCTCCCTCTATCTCTGTCTCCCTCTATCTCTGTCTCCCTCTATCTCTGTCTCCCTCTATCTCTGTCTCCCTCTATCTCTGTCTCCCTCTATCTCTGTCTCCCTCTGTCTGTTTCTCTCTGTCTGTTTCTCTCTGTCTGTTTCTCTCTGTCTCCCTCTATCTCTGTCTCCCTCTATCTCTGTCTCCCTCTATCTCTGTCTCCCTCTATCTCTGTCTCCCTCTATCTCTGTCTCCCTCTGTCTCTGTTTCTCTCTGTCTGTTTCTCTCTGTCTGTTTCTCTCTGTCTCCCTCTATCTCTGTTTCTCTCTATCTGTTACTCTCTGTCTCCCTCTATCTCCGTTTGTCTCGATCTGTTTCTCTCTGTCTGTTTCTCTCTGTCTGTTTCTCTCTGTCTCCCTCTATCTCTGTTTCTCTCTGTCTGTTTCTCTCTGTCTCCCTCTATCTCTGTTTCTCTCTGTCTGTTTCTCTCTGTCTGTTTCTCTCTGTCTCCCTCTATCTCTGTTTCTCTCTATCTGTTTCTCTCTGTCTCCCTCTATCTCTGTTTCTCTCTGTCTGTTTCTCTCTGTCTCCCTCTATCTCTGTTACTCTCTGTCTGTTTCTCTCTGTCTGTTTCTCTCTGTCTCCCTCTATCTCTGTTTCTCTCTGTCTCCCTCTGTCTATTGTTTCTCTCTATCTGTTTCTTTCTGTCTGTTTCTCTCTGTCTCCCTCTATCTCTGTTTCTCTCTATCTGTTTCTCTCTGTCTCCCTCTATCTCTGTTTCTCTCTATCTGTTTCTCTCTGTCTCCCTCTATCTCTGTTTCTCTCTATCTGTTTCTCTCTGTCTCCCTCTATCTCTGTTTCTCTCTATCTGTTTCTCTCTGTCTCCCTCTATCTCTGTTTCTCTCTGTCTGTTTCTCTCTGTCTCCCCCTATCTCTGTCTCCCTCTGTCTCTGTTTCTCTCTGTCTGTTTCTCTCTGTCTGTTTCTCTCTGTCTCCCTCTATCTCTGTTTCTCTCTATCTGTTTCTCTCTGTCTCCCTCTATCTCTGTTTCTCTCTGTCTGTTTCTCTCTGTCTCCCTCTATCTCTGTTACTCTCTGTCTGTTTCTCTCTGTCTGTTTCTCTCTGTCTCCCTCTATCTCTGTTTCTCTCTGTCTCCCTCTGTCTATTGTTTCTCTCTATCTGTTTCTTTCTGTCTGTTTCTCTCTGTCTCCCTCTATCTCTGTTTCTCTCTATCTGTTTCTCTCTGTCTCCCTCTATCTCTGTTTCTCTCTATCTGTTTCTCTCTGTCTCCCTCTATCTCTGTTTCTCTCTGTCTGTTTCTCTCTGTCTCCCCCTATCTCTGTCTCCCTCTGTCTCTGTTTCTCTCTGTCTGTTTCTCTCTGTCTGTTTCTCTCTGTCTGTTTCTCTCTGTTTCTCTCTGTCTGTTTCTCTCTGTCTGTTTCTCTCTGTCTGTTTCTGTCTCCCTTTGTCTCTGTTTCTCTCTGTCTGTTTCTCTCTGTCTGTTTCTCTCTGTCTGTTTCTCTCTGTCTCCCTCTATCTCTGTCTCCCTCTATCTCTGTCTCCCTCTATCTCTGTCTCCCTCTATCTCTGTCTCCCTCTATCTCTGTCTCCCTCTATCTCTGTCTCCCTCTGTCTCTGTGTCTCTCTATCTGTTTCTCTCTGTCTGTTTCTCTCTGTCTGTTTCTCTCTGTCTGTTTCTCTCTGTCTGTTTCTATCTCTGTTTCTCTCTATCTGTTTCTCTCTGCCTGTTTCTCTCTGTCTGTTTCTATCTCTGTTTCTCTCTATCTGTTTCTCTCTGCCTGTTTCTCTGTCTCTGTTTCTCTCTATCTGTTTCTCTCTATCTGTTTCTCTCTATCTGTTTCTCTCTATCTGTTTCTCTCTGTCTGTTTCTCTCTGTCTGTTTCTCTCTGTCTCTGTTTTTCTCTATCTGTTCCTCTCTGTTTCTCTCTATCTGTTTCTCTCTGTCTGTTTCTCTCTGTCTGTTTCTCTCTGTCTGTTTCTCTCTGTCTGTTTCTCTCTGTCTGTTTCTCTCTGTCTGTTTCTCTCTGTCTGTTTCTCTCTGTCTGTTTCTCTCTGCCTGTTTCTCTGTCTCTGTTCTTCTCTATCTGTTTCTCTCTATCTGTTTCTCTCTGTCTGTTTCTCTCTGTCTGTTTCTCTCTGTCTGTTTCTCTCTGTCTGTTTCTCTCTGTCTGTTTCTCTCTGTCTGTTTCTCTCTGTCTGTTTCTCTCTGTCTCCCTCTATCTCTGTTTCTCTCTATCTCTGTTTCTCTCTATCTGTTTGTCTCTGTCTCCCTCTATCTCTGTTTCTCTCTATCTCTGTTTCTCTCTATCTCTGTTTCTCTCTGTCTGTTTCTCTCTGTCTGTTTCTCTCTGTCTGTTTCTCTCTGTCTCCCTCTATCTCTGTTTCTCTCTATCTGTTTCTCTCTGTCTCCCTCTATCTCTGTTTCTCTCTGTCTGTTTCTCTCTATCTGTTTCTCTCTGTCTGTTTCTCTCTGTCTCCCTCTGTCTCTGTTTTTCTCTGTCTCCCTCCCCTGCAGTTAGCTTCAATTCAGTCTCTCCATTTCTCTTTTTCTTACTCTCTCTCGCTCTCTCTCTCTTTCTGTCTCTCTCTCTCTTTCTCAATCTCACACACAAACTCACAGCCAGGTGCCTAGCAAGACTCTGCAGCATCATTTAGTCTACCCCCTCAACTCCACACCTCTCCTCAACCTCCTCCTCAACCTGCCCTCTTTCTTTCCTCCTCACCCTGTCTTCCTAAGGTCTGGGATATCTGCCAAATTATACAGGTTCTCTCCTCACCTCTTCTCATAGCCACACAATCAACCCGGGAGCTGTAAACCACAGCCCAAGGAAAATGAATTCACAACAGTGTGACACAATGCTCTGAATCAAAATGGCTACAGCCCTGGGACTTGAGGAAGAGTTCACATAAAACAGTCAAGAGAGGAGCAAGAATAACATGTATCTAGAGCTTGCAAATGGAGATCGGCCTGGCCCAGGGGTGCAACTTTCACTGGGGACGGTGGGGCCACATTGTGAAATTGCATTTTTGCCCCCCCCAATTTTAGCATTGCAGATGCCTCCGAGCGGTCGGGTAGGCTGTTTGGAGTGTTTAACCGACTGATTATTATAAATGTTTTATTTAAAAAAATGTATTTCTTCTAAAACCAAAGTTGCGCCCCTGGTCTGGCCAATACACATTTGTTAAAAACAACATGACTTGCAAAGCTGGCATGCTTATGCACATTTGTTTATGTGTATGCTTGGTATCAGTCACCAAAATATGCCATTATTCTACATTGAGAAGAGGTGGTCTCATAAGGAAATCATTCATACGGAAGGAAAGAAAGGAAGGCCTTTATTGACTGTCATCGTGTAATTGATAGTCTGTGGCATAAAACACCATTTTTCTCCCTAACGATACGGCCTATCTTTCATGGTGACCTTGTTGATGCAGCAGGCAGGAGAGACAGACAGGCAGGGGAGAGAGAGAAAAGGTTTTGAAATGGATCTGAATCAGCAGGACGGCACCGGCATAATGCCCTATTGATGCCCACAATGTGTGTGTGTGTGTGTGCATGTGTGTGTGTGTGTGTGTGTGTGTGTGTGTGTGTGTGTGTGTGTGTGTGTGTGTGTGTGCCCGCCATTCAGACAGATGGAATACAAGGCAGCAACAGGAAGTTCTGCTAGGCTCCTGACATTCATGCCAGACATAATGAAGCTTGACATTGGAGATCATTGATGCTGATGACAGTCCTTTTATAGAGACGCCAAAGCATTCAGTACCTAAGTACAACTGGAAAATGCTGAAGTGGTATTACAGTTTGTGCGTCCCAAATGGCACCTTATTCCCTGTATAGTGCACTACTTTTGACCAGAGCCCATGGAGAGAAGGGTGCCATTTGGGACACAGGCAGAGCATTTCTCGTCTCTTTCCCCTGTGCTGCCCTGAGTTGATAAAGTCCTACAACAGGCAGCGATGACATGAGAGGTCATCATTATTGAGGCGCTGGACAATCTGTTTAAAGGTGCGAGGCAGATAAAAGCTCTTGTGTCTGTCGCTTGGCCCTGTGCTCCAGGGCTCCGGGGAGAGTTATGGCTTTAATATGAACACCGCCAGTTCAATTTGTCCTCCGGGCGTCAACGCAACGCTCACCGTGATTACTTTCTTGGCAAGCCGGAGACATTCATTGGCTTAGAGTCAGGATGCGTTTCACAAAGCCCTCTGTTATATGGCGTGGCGGGGGCAGGGTAGGGAATAAAGGAGGAGAGAGGCATCCATGATGTGTCCCGGATGGCACTATATTCCCTACATAGTGCACTAGTTTTGACCAGAGTCCTATAGGCCCTAGTTAAAAGTAGTGCACTACAAAGGGAATACGGTGCCACACACTCTCGGGGAGACCGAAATGGGACCCTATCTCCATCCCCAGAGCTGGGGCTAACATGATAGGATAGGCATAGAAATATAATCTCTAGAATGGGTAAATCCCCACAGGACGTTGAACTAAATGGGAATAACTGTTCTAGGGATTCTATTTCTATGAGGTATGGCTGGAAGACCGGCCAAGTTAAACTCGGGCTCACGATATGAGCAATTTTATTATGATTTGATGTTCCAAACATATTGCTCACTATATGTCTGCAGCAGGGAGACAAGAGAGCATGAGAAAATTAGTTTTCATTATTCAGAAGAAAAAAAAAATGAAATCATGCTGGCTTGCTATTTAAAAGAAGATGGAGAACAAGATATAGGATGAACAATAGATTGTTTGAGTATGTCCAACAGGTAATATGCTGTAACAGTGAACATTTTGCTCATCTCATCTCTCACACACACATCTCTCCATTCCCTCCCTCCAGGATAATTCCTCTCCCCACCAAACAAACCCCCAGTCTCTCACACACCTTATCATTTCCATCTCTTTACTCCCCCAATCGCCTACCTGAATGGTGGGTGGAGAGCGCTGTTTCCTCGTGGTGGTCGTAGACAGAGTGGTGGTGGTCTCTATGAAGGTGGTGGACATCTCAGGTGGCACGGAGGTGGTGGTGCGGGCAGCACCCCTACTGGTGGGTACATCCCCCACCAATCGCACGCTCCCGTTCACCTTGATGTTGGCGTGGCCTTCGGCAGCCATGTTGAGGACCTTGGGATAGGATTGGATAAACGTTATTGTCTTAGAGTGGACAATTGTCTTAAACACACTATACATTACCCAGTTGACACATATATATAGAGAAATCAGTAGAGGCTGGTGGGAGGAGCTATAGGAGGATGGGCTCATTGTAATGGCTGGAATGGAATAAATGGAACAGAGTCAAACGTGGTTTCTATATGTTAAATGGAACAGTATTAATTTCATTCCAGCCATTACAATGAGCCCATCCTCCTATAGCTCCTCCCACCAGCCTCCACTGATAGAAATAGGCCTAAATTGCACATTACACATGTGGGTCTTTCTATAAATAAATGGGGCCCATGTGTGACATTGGGATCAACATTTAAAAATGGTTTGAAACAAAACAAAGAAAAGATTTAAATGCAGTTCCACATGTGTACTTAGAGAAATATATGCAAATTAGCTCATAACTCCACTTACAATAACATAGGCCTAGGACTATACATCCTTTAAGCAGGGTTGATTTAAACATTAGCAAGTCAAATTCAAGCCCTTTCAGGGACTTATTCAAGCACTTCATTTGAATATCCAAGGACCTCAATGTTATACAACTGTGCAGCAAGTAGCCTGGCAGTTAAGGGCATGGTGCCAGTAACCAAAAGGTTGCTGGTTCAAATCCCAGAGCCGACTATGTGAAAAATCTGTCCATGTGCACTTGACCCTAATTGTGCCTGTAAGTCGCTCTGGATAAGAGCTCTGCTTAAATGACTAACATTGAATAATTTAGATGTATGTACATATAGCCCTTAATATTGAACCTCCCCCCATTACCACTTTAAGAATAATGCATTTTTTAGGCCTTGCAAAGGATTGATTTCAAGTTATTATTGTATTCTAAAACAATGTATGTGAGAATAATGTGGACTTGCCTGAATAAATCAATTGGATGCATGCATGATGATTTTTCTTTAGCCTATGTGGCCAACACAGGCACATCTAATAAATCCATGAAGAGCAGTAGCCTTAATCTCACCATCTCTGTTTTTATAATATAATATATATATATATTATCTTTTGAAAAATATATTTTCCCAAAAGTAGTGCACTGGGCCTTATCTGGTATTAGCCGACAGATATAGACATCTGTAGCACCAGCAAAAGCTGATTTTTTTCAGCTTCTCCACTTGTATAGTTAAGGACAGTATCTTGCCGGATTCAATAGTTGGAAGTGTAAGAGTTGTTGCCCTGTCCCTTTCTCTGTGATGTCATTCTAATGGAATCCAGAAAGAACAAAACCCTGTCCTCAAACATTTACATCACAAGGTGCAAAGTTATGGGCTAAGACACAAAACATCCACAGCAAATTCAATATTTTGCTTGATCAAACATGGAAAACAACCACTTTCTGTGCAGTATTAATGTACCATCCTTACAAACCACTTCATGTAAATGTACATTACTGTATTGTACATGGGCTGGTCATCTAGGTTTGTACCTGTTGACTTTCCATCACCATGAAGAAAAACAACGACCAATACAGTAATTGAGTACATTGAGACATCAAGTGGTTTGTGATGATGTGGCTTAGTTGGTAGAGCATGGAGCTTGCAATGCAAGGATTGTGGGTTTGATTCCCACGAGTGACAAGCATGAAAATGTATGCTTGGACAAGAGTCCACTAAAAAGGAATGAAAAGACCATTTCAATTTTCACATAGAAATAAGTTGAATTATGCAGAGTATTTCAAGAAACTAGAAGAGTTTAGTTCTAGTTCTAGTTCAAGAAACTAGAAGTATAATCAGATGAACTGTTTTGTACAGATAATTATCACACTCAAGTTACAAATGCTGGTAAACACTCAAATAGGTCTACATTTAGTTTTTTTTTTTAAACACAAAATTAGTGCACTGGGCCTTTACTAGTCTTGTATTAGCAGACTGATATAGATCTCTTCAGCACTGGGCCTTTACTAGTCCTGTATTAGCAGACTGATATAGATGTCTTCAGCACTGGGCCTTTACTAGTCCTGTATTAGCAGACTGATATAGATCTCTTCAGCACTGGGCCTTTACTAGTCCTGTATTAGCAGACTGATATAGATGTCTTCAGCACTGGGCCTTTACTAGTCCTGTATTAGCAGACTGATATAGATCTCTTCAGCACTGGGCCTTTACTAGTCCTGTATTAGCAGACTGATATAGATGTCTTCAGCACTGGGCCTTTACTAGTCCTGTATTAGCAGACTGATATAGATGTCTTCAGCACTGGGCCTTTACTAGTCCTGTATTAGCAGACTGATATATATGTCTTCAGCACTGGGCCTTTACTAGTCCTGTATTAGCAGACTGATATAGATGTCTTCAGCACTGGGCCTTTACTAGTCCTGTATTAGCAGACTGATATAGATCTCTTCAGCACTGGGCCTTTACTAGTCCTGTATTAGCAGACTGATATAGATGTCTCAGCACTGGGCCTTTACTAGTCCTGTATTAACAGACTGATATAGATCTCTTCAGCACTGGGCCTTTACTAGTCCTGTATTAGCAGACTGATATAGATGTCTTCAGCACTGGGCCTTTACTAGTCCTGTATTAGCAGACTGATATAGATGTCTCAGCACTGGGCCTTTACTAGTCCTGTATTAGCAGACTGATATAGATGTCTTCAGCACTGGGCCTTTACTAGTCCTGTATTAACAGACTGATATAGATCTCTTCAGCACTGGGCCTTTACTAGTCCTGTATTAGCAGACTGATATAGATGTCTTCAGCACTGGGCCTTTACTAGTCCTGTATTAGCAGACTGATATAGATGTCTCAGCACTGGGCCTTTACTAGTCCTGTATTAGCAGACTGATATAGATGTCTTCAGCACTGGGCCTTTACTAGTCCTGTATTAGCAGACTGATATAGATGTCTTCAGCACTGGGCCTTTACTAGTCCTGTATTAGCAGACTGATATAGATGTCTTCAGCACTGAGCCTTTACTAGTCCTGTATTAGCAGACTGATATAGATGTCTTCAGCACTGGGCCTTTACTAGTCCTGTATTAACAGACTGATATAGATGTCTTCAGCACTGGGCCTTTACTAGTCCTGTATTAGCAGACTGATATAGATCTCTTCAGCACTGGGCCTTTACTAGTCCTGTATTAGCAGACTGATATAGATGTCTTCAGCACTGAGCCTTTACTAGTCCTGTATTAGCAGACTGATATAGATGTCTCAGCACTGGGCCTTTACTAGTCCTGTATTAGCAGACTGATATAGATGTCTTCAGCACTGGGCCTTTACTAGTCCTGTATTAGCAGACTGATATAGATCTCTTCAGCACTGGGCCTTTACTAGTCCTGTATTAGCAGACTGATATAGATGTCTTCAGCACTGGGCCTTTACTAGTCCTGTATTAGCAGACTGATATAGATCTCTTCAGCACTGGGCCTTTACTAGTCCTGTATTAGCAGACTGATATAGATGTCTTCAGCACTGGGCCTTTACTAGTCCTGTATTAGCAGACTGATATAGATGTCTTCAGCACTGGCAAACAGCACATGGTTTTACCACAACAGATTAGCTCTACAAAACCTGTCAACTGAAGCAGCGGGAAACAAACGAAAGTGGCCACATCTCTCACAAAAACGTATCAAAAATGAAATCATTTATAATTATAAGGGAGCAGGGGAACTTAAGAATTGAGTACAATAATTACCAGGACTTTTCCAGCACCAAATTCTGCTCCAAATTCAAGTTCAAGTAAGCTACTTCAAACCCCTTGTGTTGTTTAAAATTGCAGGTGTAACATGGAAAACAAAATGTATTTGTCATGTTATTTCATTTCCATATCATATTGTGAAGAAGCCCACAAGGCGATGTAATTTGTCATTATATCAAGAATAATTCACATGAACAGCGTTGGGTGTCTATCCTGCACAATTATGCACAGTCTATCCTGCACAATTATGCACAGTAGACTCGGTGTCCAATCCGAGGCACAAAGACATATGCAAACATGAACTCATTAACTTGATGCTTTCTGTGTTAAATCTAACGTGACCCTGTTTTAAATCAAGCAGACAACAACAGATTGTCAACATCAATTCGCCAGGGATGTTAGATCCAACTTGGATCCAGGCACAACCATCTTCCCCGGCATAATGAATGAGACGTACAACATCTCTGGACATTCCTGGCAGATACCTTTTTTTCAGCACTCGTGCTGTTGTAGGATCGCATGCGCCACCACAACAGCTGTTCCTCACTTGACTGTCATTCAGAACATTCCTTCCTGGATCTGATGATGATGTGTGAAATCATCACGGTGTAGGCTATTCAAACAGCTCAACACCAATGTGCATCCAACAAGTATTATAGGCTACACAATTATTGAATAAGCACGTTAATGCCGTTTTATGTCACACGATTTTGGACAAATCCATCAAGACGCCAACCATGAGAAAGGGTTACAGGTTTTAAATCAACTTATGAATTTCATGGAATATAGATACAGTATGTCACCCCTTCATATCTTAATGTAATGACATGAAACAAATTGTCAGATTATTATCAATGACTTATCAACAGCTGTAACAAGTTGCCCAGCATAGGAAATCCTCCCTGGTGCCCTAGTTTACAGAAAGACCCATGTTTGTCATACACAGTGTACACATCTCATACAACCACAATACACATATTTCATTGCACACTACCCTTACACAATTTTCCCAGTGAACTTCCCAAAAATCCTTGTTTTTCCAGAAATCCTGGTTTGAATTTCGGGAAAGTTAACGGAAATATGGGAAAGTTAATGGAAATTTGCAACACTACATGGGAACAAAATAGTTTTTATGTACCTTGAGGCCGTTGTAGTAGAGACCGGACAGCTGTCCCTGGTAGGGACGTTTACGGTCATTACCACCTATAGAGATGGTCGCCTGGGTGTTGAAGATGGTGAGCTGCCGGCCTGAGAGGGGAGGGGGACAGCAGGGAGGACACCATTACAATGCACTTTAATGGGTTGAAATTGATCCATTTAAGTAGTCTGCACTCATAATGTCCATAAGTTGGTTGTACTCAAATCGTTTAAGTACTCTGCACTTATAATATACTCTAACGGTCATTTGGGGAGAAGCACTGGGAGTCAGCGTAAGTTAAGGTGTGATGTTGCACTGTATCTAGACTGTTGTATATTCAATGTGTCAATGTTTTAATTGCTTTTGCATGTAAATAAACCATGGAAAATAAGGTTTGTTAAGTGTGTTTGGAAAAGGTCTTTGTCTTATGAAAGAAAAAGGGCAGAGCTCACCACATTTGCAATGCCCTGAACAATGCAATATAATCATGCAGTTGAATTCTTTTGAACTTACCTTTGTATTGTAATATAATATGATCATATGTAACTAATAGACTCTCGTACATGTCATGACATCCACGGTAAACTTCATTAAACGAGAGTTAAACATCGCAGTCAGAACACATTGCTAATGCATCATTTCTGAAATGAAATATACAAATAACACTTGCCGAATGCAGGGGACTCTTAATTGGAAATCACATTTCTACAACACACACGCACACGCGCGCGCGCGCACGCACACACACACACACACACACACACACACACACACACACATCACTGCAGGGTTATTGCGTTTGTCACATTCACAATTCCAGTTAAAATAGACTGGGCATGAAATGACATGGAAAAGGAATATCATATCATCGTAACATCAAAATAAATATCATGTTGATTCATGCATGTAGTAACACTATGGGAATTCAGAAACGTTGGGTTTTTAGATGTTGTTAAAGGGACTTTATAATCATCTTAACAGGTTTAGGCAATGACTTTTAAACATAGTTTATAATGATATTACGTCAAGCAGGAAACTTAGTATAGTAGAAGGTATGAGGAGCAGCTTCTCCATTGTAATAAACGGTAGCGTGGTAGCGACTAGATAATGAAGAGTAAAACACTGTTTGGAATGAAAGCAGACTATTTCATTCCGGAATGACTATTTCATTGCAGGCTATTTCAGTGCAGTATGCACAGTGATAGCTCTACACAGCACCAAGATGAGTCTAAAACAATAGGCACCAAATAAGTAACAGTACAAAATATGCCCTCTGTTTCAGTCGTCCTCAAATATGGCATGAGCTTTGAGCAAGACGCTCAATTCATAGTCTCAAGTTTTTTGTTGTTGTTAAAGAAAAGTACATGTTGTTTAACACCTATTGTCTGTACGATTGAGACTTATTTCTCAGATTTGTTCATGTATTGTTTATGGATTACACCAGTCCCTTTAACTGTTCAGCATCAATGATTCAAACTGATTTTAAACAACAATGACAAAAGGGAATGGCACTAAAAAAAATCGACGTAAAAACGAACAAAATAAAATTGACAGTAAGTTTAGTTTAATTATGGTTTAAAGGGTTTAAAAAGCAATTTTCATTCTAGAAGGATTGAGGGGAAACAAGCCAATGACATGACAAGAAAAGAAAAACATTCTAGAACAATCTAGAAGATCTGGTAAAAAAGGTTTACCTTTCTCCTGTAGCCAATCTTCTACCGGCCTCTTATAATTGAATGGGATTTTCTTATTAGCCATTTGATAGCGCTCAACATCGCTTGGTCCTTTAAAGTTTAGAGAACAGCTTAAAACAGTCGGCAAAGGCAACTGTCAAACAGTCATCATTCACATTTAGACACCGATTTAGAAAAGTTATTTAGCCTTGTTTATAAAGAAAAGTTAGTTTCAACAGAAATGTTTAGTTGTAAGTTTAATTGAAAAAACTG